>NC_050587.1:34280000-34580000 GCF_013368585.1 Megalops cyprinoides | reverse complement strand
TCCTGCCACCTCCACCTGCCCCCTCAGGGCAGCCCGGGCTCCCTCGCCAGCTCCTTCTCCCTGCGGGCCCCGCCCAGCCTGGGTCTCACCCGCTACCACCCCTACAGCAAGGTGCACCTCCCTGCCGCCCCCTCCCTGCCTGTGCACTCCCTCCCGGCCTCCTCACCCTACTACTCACCCTACGCCCTGTACGGCCAGAGGCTGGGCTCCGCCTCCGCTCTGGGGTACCCATGATGAACTCTGGGAGGGCGGTAGCCCCGCTGGGGTGCCGAGGGGCGGTGCTTGCATGCTGGCCGGCTGTGCTGGGGGTACCATAGGGCTGCAGGGAGGGTGCTCGAACCGTGCCCCGGGGATACCACCAGTTCGGACTGGGTCACTCATACTGGGATGCCGCCAAGTTCTGTCTCTGCACCGGGGGGGGTCCTCGTAATCGGATCGGGACAACCGGTTGATCGCAACTGGGATACTAGAGATCTTGGAAGGGCTTGCGGTGACTCTTGTGTTTGAGGAAGACAGGGGAGAGCTGGCGCATGCAAAGCTCGGCTCAAAGCACGTGGGATCAGTTTGAAGGTTTTTGCGTTTTTTTTTCTCTCTATCCCCAAACTGAAAACGTTGTATTTATTTTTTACCAAGCGCTTGGCTTTCAAGTTTTGGGGGAAGTTTATTATCCAAATGCATTGTTCTTGATTATTCTTATAATTATAAATATTATTACACTGATTATACTCTTTTTAAATAAAGTTTTGTGGTATGCAAACATGGCAAATGTTAATAACGAGCTTCTTACACAAACAAATCTCATTTTGTTTTTTTTTCCTCTTTTTCTTTTAAACCTGTCCCTTCTCTTTTTCCCTTTGTTCAATGGGTCAAGGGGGTGGCATGTCACTTGTCATATGTCACCACTGGACTATAAAAAGGCCCCTCCTATTTTTTATGTGTACAGCTGATGAGGAAGAAAAACACAAAGAGATGTAATATTTTTTGTAATGTATTTGAGTGAACAGATGGCCAGGGGACGGCATTTGAAATAATTAAAAATTAAAAACAGAGATGGCAGTGCTATCCATTTAAAGGGTCGGGGTGTCTTATTTTGTTTAATAAATGATTACTATTATATTTAATAGTTGTCTTTTTAATTCTTGTGCAAGAACGTGAGTTTTTAAATGGACTCATTCTGCCATGTGGCTGCAGATGGTTTCTCTGTCTCCTTGGGGCAAACGCTGGTGAGGTCCAGGGGTTTGGTAGCTGAAACCCAGATCATTCACAGATTCAGACTTAAAAGCATAAGATGTAAAAAATGAACTCACCCATTCATACCGAAATAGGTAATGTGGTGCTGAGCTGTAGGTCTGTTCTCTGGATGTGGCAATGCAGTGGTGTGAACGTGTATCCTACGCCACTCGCATCCTGGTACAAGGAGAGGATAAGCTTTGGGCTCAGATTGATCCGTGGGTCCGTTGTTCGTCCCGTCCCGTGGCTGCAGGGCTGCTTATGATCCATCACCGTGGCGACCGCGCACACCCGTCTCCAGCACGGACGCTGACAGTAATTCAAGGTGAACCCTGCCTGACAGCAGCCGCAGAGATCGGGCTTTTAAGATAACGAGCTGACAGCCTCGGGTCTAAGTGACGGGCCAGCCGTGGCTTGGTCCTTATCCTGGAGGGGGGGGGGGGGGGGGGGGGGCTCGCTAGACAAAGACACGAGTTTACGTTTCCTGTCCGCGAGCAGAACGCAAGCAGCAGGCCGTCCTTTTCACCCTCTCCCGTGTGCCTCGTATTACCCTAAAATCTGCAGAGGTGTTATTTCAGCATGAAATATTCCGGCGCCGCAGTGGTCCGATGACCGTATGAATATTTATACAGACATGCGTGTCAGCCTCCCTGGGTGTGCGCTGTGTGTGTGTGTGTGGCAGGGTCCATTGTCCTGGTCTGACAGCGGCGAGTGATTGATGTATGTGCGTGTCCCCGCGTACCCGTCCGGATCCTCCAAGGTCCCAGCTGGGAGGCCGGCCCTGTCACTTGAGGCGCGGAGGGGAAAACGGCAGCGCGGTCCCTTTTGGGCTCTTCCTTCCTCTGTACCCCTCGTTCCAGAACAGGAAGATGCAGTCCCGATCGCTGGGATCCCTAGCCGCTTGTCCATATTTTTTCGAGCCGAGAAGCCGGCTCAGCATATCCAAATGCCGGGAGGCCCGAGGCTTCGTGCTTTTTAATGAGGGCCTGGGGGACCACCTATCACCCCTGCACCCCCCCTTCCTGTGGGTGATTAACTCAGGGTAAAAAGGGCAGAGCTGACAATTTTTCCCATCCAGGACTCTGGGCGTTGTTGCGTCAGTGGGGCAGCAGCGTGTATGCATATCGGCAAGGGAAACCCCCTGTAAACCCCCGAAGGTTGGGGGCTCAAATCACGGACGGGGCACAGCCGGTTTTGTTTTGCACAAGGCGAAATCACTTGAACTGCTTCAGTGACAGTGATGAAATATTGCAGGAGCACTGCATCTCTTATGAGGTTTTCCCTTTCCAAGTCTTTTCCCTGTGTCCTTGACTATGCATTTAAAGTGAAAAAAAAGGTTCAGTGGTAGCCCATGAGGTGGGGCAGCAGACAGCTTAATGACTTTTAATTATGCTGAGTCATATATTTATCAAATGTTCCAACATGGGAGTGGAATCACGCCTCTGTAATTGCCGACAGTATTTATGGTTATAAATTCAGAATGAGGATTCCTCTTTGCTTGGGAAGACTCAGACTGGCAGTCAGAGCTGCCTGGGTCTAGTCCCTCATTATATATTATATATTATTTTTATATTACTGGCATTTAGCAGACGCTCTTATCCAGAGCGACTTACATCAGTTACAGATTTTTACAGATGTGATCCATTTATACAGCTGGATATTTACTGAGGCCTTTGTGACTTAAGTACCTTGGCCAAGGGTACAGCTGCAATGACCCGTGGGGAATTGAACCAGCAACCTTTTGGTTACAAGTCCTGTTCCTTAGCCGCTATGCTATACTGTTAAGGAGCAGAACTTGCAACTGAAAGGTTGCTGGTTCAACTCTCCACGAATGGCATTAAAAGATAAAGCCCCAGGTGTGTGTGCAGCGGTGCAGGGCCTGCCGCCTCCGTGTGCCGGTGCTTTTGGGTCCTGCGAGGCCCCTGGCAGGCCTGCGGGGTTCTGGAGGGTGACCGGAGGGAGACCTTGTCTCCGTTTCCGAGCCTTCCTGAAGGGGCGGGGGACGTGTTCCGCTGTGTGACGGTGGCACGGTTGGGTTGCAGGAGGCTGGGGTTTTGGCCAGAGTGACAGGGTTCACACCACTGTCACACAGCTGTGCAGGGTAACAGGGAGGAAGCACAGAGCTACAGAGTTACTACAGAGGTGAAGAGGCAGAGAGAATAGACAGAGGTAAATATCAGGAGCACAGAAAGAACACTGTCATTATCGTAAGTTATAACAAGATATTATAATAGGCGGCATTGTTAGACGGTTTCAGTTGTGTGAGTATTAGCATGTGTGTGTGATCTGATCTCATTGTCCCCAGTTGATTTACACATCAATTCCTTGTCTCCCTTACCTCAAGTTATATCAGGTTTATTTGTGCGAACAGCACAGAATTGATGGCAGATGTGGTTAACAAAGATGTAGACAGATTTCAACCCCTTTCCATAAATAATTCCAGATTCCTATCTTCTTTTTCTATTTCTTCTTTTAATTTGCTGGGCAGCATTAGAGCAGAATTAAATACAGTACCTTGGTTTTTGTCGCCACCTATAGGTCCCTAATGAAAATACACAACACTGAGAGAAGGTCATGCAGGAAGCTGTGTTGAGTGACTGAGGAGGGAGTAGGGAAAACAAATGCTTTTGTACCAAAACAACCAGCTTTTTCACAGTTGAGTGCTGTTAGCCTTCCACACTCAATTATCCAAAACATCAATCCACACCTGCTGCTGGCAGGTGGGTGCAACACTTAATGCAGTCCCCGGTGCAACACCTACAGGAGTGATAGGAACCATGTTACAGTGCCACATAGAGAGAAAGGGGATGAGCATCTCGTGCGTGGCGGGCCGTCAGAGAAACTCTTCCTCCGCGCCGTCCCAGAGGGCCTGGTTAGGATTGGCCGCGTCTCTCTGCCGTCGCCCCTCTCTCTGGCTGGCCGCCGAGTCCTGAGGGGACAGGCCGACAGGCCCCGTGATTAATGATGACATTAATGATGAGCGTGGAGCCATTCTTCAGCGGGACGGCGTGTCCGCTCCTCTACACAGGCATGAATGGAGGGAGACAGGCAGACACACACACACCCACCCACCCACACACACACAAGGAGAGGGAAGGAGGCGAGACTGCAGTGTCCACACACATCTACGTTTACAGTGTCTTCCACGAAGACCGCAATCAGTTACCCGCCATGACTTGGGGGGGGGATGGGGGGGGGGCTTGGAACACGGAGGCACAAACCAGCACGCCCCATGCAACCCAGACTCCGGGCGAAATGTCTTTTTCTCAGGCTCGAGGGGGGGAGGCGATGAGCGCTTTTTCCCAGGCACTGTCTCCCTCCTTCCTCCCTCCTGTCTCTCACACTCCCCTCTCCTCTCTGCCATCTCCTTCCAGCAGTGACCGCGCGCTAAAGGAAGCCATATGTACGAGGCACGTCTTTCATCTGGGCTGTAAAACAATCACTCGACCCCTTCGTTATTTCCACCCGCAAAGGAAAGAACAGAAAAATGGCTTTTAGGCCCTTGCACGTGTACCCTTGCCCCCCCTCCCACCCTCAGCCCAATTCCCTACACCCCCACCCCGTTCCAAATAAAGCATATGCCTCCACACTCTGAAAACAATAACCCCCCTCACAAAAAAAGAAGTCCTGCGGGGCAGGCCAATTTACTCTGGGATCCTGTGGTAAATTGGCTAAATCGTACAGTAAATTAGGTTGTCCCACAGGACTTCTTTATCACAGCCCCCCACCCCCCCTCCCCCAGCTACCCCCCCAACCACCCCCCAAACCCCACCACCATCACCACTCGTGTTTGTCTCCCTTCCAAATATCCAGGCCCCCCTTTTGACATGCAATTGTGCAGACGAACCCAGAACCACTCTTTTGCGCAAGAGGGCCCTGGCAATTACGGCACACCGCTAATACTCACGAGCCCCAGCTGGGACTGATTTTGCCAGCGCGGCCGGGGTGGGGGGGGGGACGCCGGGGCGTCACGAAACGCCGTACCGCACGGGAGAACGTGCCTTGGCAGGGATCGGCAGCTCCTGGGGTGCGGAGGGGTTTTTTGGGGTGGGGGGGGGGCACCCTCCTCCTCCGGTGCCCCCAGAGACTGGCCTCCAGGCTCCTGGTCACATTCTCTCACTCTGTAACATGCGTTCCCTCTTATTATGCAGTGCGTTTGACCAGACGCAATTACGCAGTCTGACCCAAACCGCCACTGCCTCACCGCACAGGGGGGTGAGAGCACTTACGGTTCCTCGTCTCTCACTTTAAACTGTTTTTTTTTATTATTTGTTTCTATACACATAAGTATATACATCCTATATTTACATAGAATTATATATAGTATGTATATAATTATGACATTTCCTGTAACTGCTATGTTCAATTGCAACCATATATGTATAGACTACATATCTAGGTTATGCATAATTTTGTTCAGAGTCATTGTTAAGTTCAGAGAGTAATCGTTCACATACTGCAATAACAAGTGCAGTCTCAGAGCACCAGGGCATCGTACATCAAACACTGTGACATCATGCAAGGTTATAATGCTGCATAGTGCCGTGCATCAGCAATAATTGTAAATAAAGACACAAACAGCAAGTGTCACCACTGCTGGTCAGTCACCCCCCCCCCCCCCCGTGCCTTTACAGATGCACTTTCACGCCAGGGTCTCTCAGCACCCTGTGTTAATCTAAACTGACAGAGGCACACCAGGCCATGGTCCCCCCCCCCCGCCTTGTCACATCTTGTATTCTGCAATTCTGCTTGCGTAAGGTAGAATATGAGTCCCATTTCTGCACATGGAAAGTCCCTGGTGTACTACTTTTTGTGCATATGTTTACGGAGTATGTGTTTATATCTAGGTTTTGACCCCACAACCTTCCTGTCAAAAAATCAAATAATTTGGCACCGTGTGACAGAGGTTACGAAAGGCCGCAGTGTCCAACAGATCTGCTGTCCCCTTCCAGGTCTACTCATTGCACCTGATAAACAAATTGTGAAACATTAATACCTTTCATGCGGTCGTTGTTCAGGGGCACTCCTTCTCAACTGATCTGCTTGGACAAATAAAGGTTATAATATCATCCTCCTGGGGTATTTTTAATCATAGAACCGTGCTTTAAAAGGTGTGTGTGTGTTTGTTTTATTTTTAGGACTGAAGGGAAAGTGGGCCATCTTTATAGAGGCTGTGACCATTCTCATTTCTTTGAACCCCCTTACAACTTGGACTGACCTCTCACTCTTTCTCTCGCTCTCTCTCTTTCTCTCACTCTCTTCCTCCCTATCTCTATCTTTTTCCCTTCCAGTAGTAGGCTCTGGAGTGTTGCACTGAGCAAAAAGGAAGAAGGGAGGGAGAGAGGTGGGCAGGGAAGGAAACAGACTGGATTATCCAAATCCAGTCATTAAAAGGGAAATGTGTTTTGCGAACTGTCAAGATGATTAATGGCTGAGAGAAAATCCCCACAAATGCTCTTGTTTAGTCTAACTGGCAGACACGATTCTGTCCATTGATTTATGGCAGGACATGCGTGTGTGTGAGTGTGCGTGTGTGTGTGTGTGTGTGTGTGTGTGTGTTGGAAGTGGGGAGGGGTAGAGAGAGTTGTGGTAAAAGAAAGACAGTATAGGTGGGAACTGCAGAGAGAAAGAGAGCGAAAGAGAAAGAGTGGGCGAGAGTGAATGGACTAGTTCTTATTTACTTCTTTTGTACTTAAACCGAAAAGTACTTTTAAAGGAGACACAGGATTAAAAATATTTGTGTGGCATGGGCATGTCTTTTAAGCAAGCATTTGGGAAAGATACGAGACACAGATCCAGCCTGACGCAGGTTAAAAACAAGCAACGAAAGCAACATTACGTTTGAGGTTTGAGTATGTAGCACTCAGATCCGTGTTTTTGTAACTCATGCGAATATTTGTTAAATAAGTGAGAAGTGAATTCAGAACAAGGTTACTGAGATAATTACCATGATACCTCGTACCACCATTTTATAGTCTTTTCAGTTCCTTCTTTGACCTTCTCTCTGTTCGTTAACCCCACAGCAGGTACAAGTAAATGCATCCCTACCAATCAGGCATTCGACATCACAGGCTCTTGGATAGAGTAAGGAGCCTAGAAAGGACCCGGGAAAAGAAATGCAGAATACTGTAACATAATGTAAAGGGGGTTCTTGCCCATCACGGCTGTCTTCTTCACACACCTGTACATCCTACACAACTACTGTTATTGATTTGAAAGTAACTCAAAATACATTCAGTGTCACCTTATACTGTGTTTATTCATTCATGCAACACTCTTTTTCCACTTCATTTAACAAGAAACCAGCACCTTTCGCTTGTGCTGGGCGCCCGGAGAAAATACAGAGGGGTGCACTTGCAATCCATGGGATGGTGGGGGGAGGCACAAAATGTCATATCTTAAAAAAACATAATAAATACTATGTAGACATCGGGATATAAGGAGACAAACTGGAAGTGCACTGAGGTCCATCTGGAGGTGCAATGTACCCCTAAGCACCCTCATAGCGCCGGCCCTGAGTAACACCAACCAGAATCGATGATTTAGTGTCAGCAAAGGAGGACTTCTTCCCCCCGGCTGTGGTCTGTCCAGTTATAACATACTGCCGTTTGGGCTGCACGAGGCCCCTGGCACGTTTCAACAGCTGATAGATAAAATCTTGTAACAGCACAGGGAATATGCAGCTGGCTGACTGAATGATGTCATTACAGACATCAAAGACTGGATGACTCATCAAAGACTGGATTGATATTATTATAAATATTTACATTTTCATTTGTGTTGGTTTCTTTTCGATACTTTACCATGGCGAAAACAAAGTTTCCACGCCTTGACATACAAGTTTAGACCAAAGCCACCCCACGGTCATAACCCCACCCTTGGTCCTTCCTCATCTCTAAATTCCCAAAGCATTGTTTTGTGTACAGCTGTCTGCTTCCCATGCTCTCTGTTCAGTAAAGGGAGGGGTGTTGCTTGTTCGCAGGTCGAACTCACAGCACATCTTGCACAATAATGACAACAGTAATAGATTTGGGCCGTGCTAATTGCAGGTGGGGGAGTCAAAGGGCAGAGTGTGTTCGGTTTTCATCTGTCAGCTCTCAAGGAAATGAATCAACATGTCTTTTTTTACTTTAAAGAGGGAAGACTGATAAATGGCAAACAGCTGCGGGTTCTGGTGATCTGTTTTACCAAAACCTGTGATAGTGACTGCATTCTTTTTCTTTCTCTCATTTTATTTTTGTAACCTTTTTGGAGTGTTTTCCGTCCCAAACACAGAACACAAAGCTCTGATAACATGTCAACATGTTGTTTCAATTATTGAACCCTACTCAAACACCAGGCATAAGAGACACATGCTGTAAATGCATGCATGTACAATTACACGGAGATTCATACACACACACACACACACAAGCAGTCAGGGATCTTAATATGAAGAGAGAGCAGACAGACATCCATATGGAAAAACTTACATGGAGATGTCAGTGAGAAGGAAAGACGGATGTGTGAGGAGAAAGAGAGAGAGAGTGTGTGTGTGTGTGTGTGTGTGTGTGAGTGTGTGTGGCGTGCGTGTGTGCGCGTGTGTGCGTGCGCGCGTGCGTGTGTGTGTGCGCGTGTGCGTGCGCGCGCGTGCGTGCGTGCGTGTGTGTGTGTGTGAGTGTGTGGCGTGTGTGTGTGTGTGTGTGTGTGCGAGTGTGTGTGGGGGGTGATGGATTGGCTAAAATCCAGCGTCAGTTCTGTGAGTGCTTCTCTGGGCAGCGGCAAGAGGAACAGAAAGATCCAGACACTGACAATAAAAGCAAGCAGTACTGAAAGGAGGAGGAAGAGAAAGAATCAGATGAACACCAAACAATGACAAGAAGGTGAAAGATGACAGACAAAAGACAAACACAGTGGCATGATTCATAAATCGTTCAAGATTGGACATGCGAAAGAGGAGTAAGATAAAGGAGTCTAGCAGTGGGTCAGTCCAGAGTAAAAGAGGAGTTGGAGTGGGGGGGGGGGGGGGGGCAGAAGAGAAAGAAACTTAGAGGACAGCGTTGCAGGGGGGTGGGCAGCACCTCTTGTGTCTTTATTGTAGGCCAGCTGTGTACAGAGTGGTACCCCTGACCCCCTTGTCTGAGTGTCAGGGGCTGTGATTAATGACCTACAGGCCCTTTTCTTCCTTCTTTTGCCTCTGCTGATGTCATCCATGCCACTGCCTGTCAGGCTAGACGTACTCAGACCAACGTGGGTGCTGGGAGACATATATGCATCCACTCCCGCACAACCCCCCAGCACACAAGTCACAAACACACGTGCATATGCACGCACACACACACACACACATACACACGCACACACTTGCATGCCCAAACACTCGCTGTCTGTCTCTCTCCCACACACACATGCACGCACACACCTACACACACAAGCACACACAGATTTCTCTGGTATAACAGGATGCCAATATAAAACACTTGCAGTCAAAGCCAAGAGTCATTCAACGCTCCACCACTGAAAAGGTCAGGAAGTGCTTTGATGGGGTGTTTTGAGTGTGTGCGTGAGGTTTTTCAGCTGTGTGTGTGTGCGTGTGTGTGTGTGTGTGTGAGAGAGAGAGAGAGGGAGAGTGAGAGAGAACCTCGCACAAGCGTGCTGGTTCCCAGCCTGTCAGAGCGCTGTCAGGCAGTGATTTATGGCTGCAAGACTCCAAGTCGTCTTCACTGCCAGTTCAGTATTGTTACAACTGACAGCTAATGAGGCCAGACATGCTTTCAAGCAGAGCACTTAACAGGGCTTCAGTCTCCTGGAGTCATGGGTCTATTCCCCTATGGTCTCCTCCCCTTGCCTTTTTTTAAAGCTGTGGAGGCAGCACTAGAATGACTGCTGCCATGAGAGCTCACCAGCACCCTACAGAGTCCAACCACAGCAGGCAGAGACATAGAGAAGAATCTGTCTTTGTCTCTCCATCGCATGTGCACACACACACACACAGGCATGCACACACGCACACGCACACACACACACACATACACGCACACACGCACACACACACACACACACACACACACACACACACACACACACACACACTTGTGTGCACGCACGCACACATGCACACACACAAACATGCACACGCGCACGTGCACACACACACACACTTGCGCGCACACACGCACACACACAAACATGCATACACACACACACACACACACACACACACACACACAGTCAGCACCTCTTTAATTTACATTTTAAAAAGAGTGACAGGGCTAGTGCTTCAAAAAACACAACACGAGACAGACAGACAGGCAGGAAGCAGGAGCTGCCACACTATAAATCCATATACCGCTCTAAGACTCCAGTCTGGCTTGACAGCGGTATCCGAGGCAGCTTTGGAACACTGAACTGTTCTTTGGAAGGCTAAACTCATCCGTGCCAGACAGCTCTACCAACAGCGAGGACACGGGTTCGGGTTTGACACAGCGCGGGGTATTTAATTGAGCAAAACATGTGCTGTGGAGCTGCCAGCAAAAGAATGACAAAAGGAGGCCCAGGAGGTGGTCGTGACTTATGAGCAGCTGGTTTCAGATCCAGCCTTGGGTTCAGAGTGGCCCTCCTCTCATAACACAGAGGTACCAGCTGAGTTCAAGCACATATCCATATCCATATATATATATATATATATGCATTCCTCAAGAACAGCATGTTACCAAAAATCCCTGTCTTTCTCTTCTTCACCATCTCTCCACGTTCTTATTATTGTAGCTTAAGTGTTAGCTATTATGACTATGGAGTGCGGTGTGTCTGTGCTCTAAGCGGCCCGTGGTGAACCGCTCTCTCTCTCTCCCTCTCTCCCCGCCCCCTTCCCTCTCAGCGGGCCAGGCACTATAATCACTAACAGAGTCGCTGGCAGCACTCCCCTCTTAACCCCGGCTCCTTGTCAGCCATGATTAATGGCAGCCTAGCCTGGCGTAGCTTGCGTTGCCAGTTTCGGCATTGTTCCCTCGATACTTAATGAACTCTGACAGACTTCTTTTTTTCCCCTCCTCCTTTCTTTTTTTTGTCTTTTTTCTTTTCCTTTGAGAAAGGTGGTTGCAGTGCTGAGACCCGACGAAGCGCCACCTTGTGGTGGGGGAGGTTATAAATGTGGATTTGAGAAGTATTAATGGGGTGTCTTTGTAAAAGGGCTGAGTTAGCTCATTTCTTTATTAGATAATGTATAAAGTACTTTATATAGTTTATCTGAAATATGCATAAGGTGACCATAATGCTGACCAAATAGAAAAATACAAGCAATATATCAGTGTTGAAATTATAACTGTGAGCAGGTTATAATTTGGTTTTCAAGTATAAGATGTTGTTTTAGGACTGAATGGCAAAACGACAGCACTCTGTAGATCACATAAAAAGAATAACTTTCTTATGCTTGAAATCCACCAGCCATATGAAAACCCATTTTACTGTTATGTAAGACAGCTAATGAGACTTTGATGACACCATGTCAACAGAGGGTTACATAGCAACACATCTACAGCATATTAGAGTAATTACATGTACACTGTATCACCTTACCTGGCAAGGGTGGATTTTGTTATGTGTGCAGAAAACTGTCACACTGATTAACATGTTTCTATTTTTATCAATCTGACCATGTAAAGTGAATTGAAATCTATTAGGACTTGACATGAGATTATAACGGTGTGCAGTGCAGCCAAATTGAGTCATTATGTTGTCTTTGTCGCCACCTGCTGGTAAATCATGGGATCTCCCTCAACCAACAGATGAGTAGTAGGGATTCAGAAAACTGAGCAATGGGAGGCCATTTTTAAGGGAAGTTTGTTAAAATAAGGCCATTAAAGGTTAAACAGAGAAAGTGTCTAAAAGCGCTGACCCTGAATCAGTTTTCATCTTTTTCACATAAAGGTCAGTTTTAGCTGACCTGATGCAGGACTGAATGTTTGGGTTCTCCTTGTAGGGTATTTAATGCTGACAAGGCATCTCAAAGACATTTGCAAATTTTTCTACATCGAAATAGATGCATTGGTGGTGAAATAGTGCAAGGCCAATGGTGATCCACTGGGGGCAGTAGTGATCCGCAGGTCTGATCGAAATGAATGGAATTGTACTCCTCTTACACCTCACATAGGATTACAGAGTATCTACAGCTGGCCTTGCCAAGGGCCCTTGTGACAGACAGATTCATCCTTAACTTCATTGCCAAAATGCATAGATTACTTTTTTGTGACTGCTGAGAGGATTGAACTAAACCAAAGTGCGACATACTGACAAAAAACTATTCTAAATAACCATTGGGAAATCTCAAAATCCTGACATACTTATCTTGTGATCTCAAGAGCATGATCTTCAAAAATTATAATTGTGTGATGGCCCTAACAAGCCACTGTGGAGTAATTACTTATCGGCTGTCTAGGGTTTTTCCCTGGAGTTGAAAAATTGGCAAGAACTATTACCCGGTATACCCATTTTCTCAGCTTGTTTTTCACATTCCTTTATTCAGTCTCACAAGGGGTTGAACGTGAATGCTTGGGTCAGTGCTATAATAACTTCAGCATGACTCTTTATATGATCAAGGTGATGACAGGGCTTGTTTCATGTTACTTCAAATCCTTTGGTTTGAGCCAATGGTCTTATTCTTTGTGTGCTCCGAACAAAGGGAAATGCTTTATGGTCATGTCAACAATCCCGCCCTTATTCTTTTTTGTTGAGGAATGTCTTTCTTATTATACAGCAGACATCCTTATTCAGTTTGACTTATGGTGTTTTGTGCTTCTTTTTCTGGAACATGGTTAGCCATTCCAAGCTCAAGGACACCATAGCCATGCCACACCCTGGACTTGAACCCACAGTACCCAAATGAAGTGTCCTCACCACAGCTCCACAGTGCTGCCACCCCTTGATTCTGTCTTCTAGAATGGTGTCATTTCTCCTTCCTCTACCCTATGCCCAGAGGCACTGTGGGTCATACAGCTGTGTCTTCCTGAAACCCAACACAGGAGTGATGAGATCATGTAAGCAGACTCTGTGCTAGCCATTTGGAAATGAGACCTGACTATAAAGACAACACCAAATAAAAAAAAAAAAAACAGAAAAGAAAAGAAAATGGAAAGACAGCCTGTTCCCCTGACACAATCTGCTTTTTTCCCCAAGATTCAAAACTTTTTTTTTTTTTGGAAGCCTGTGGCCAGATTGTTCTGTATTCAGTGTGTGTGCGGTGGGAGAGAGCAGTTTGTTCTGCTGTTTTAGATAAATGTGCCTCTGTGTTGCGTTTAGCCGAGATTGAAACCCCTGCGAGTGCGTTTCATGGATCGGATGCGTGCGCTGAGCTATGCTGAGCACTGCGCATGTGCTGTTGGCGTTATGTAAGGTGTGGGTGTATCTTCAAAGGGATGGTGACTGGATCCAACGGCTGTGTTTGTTTGGGATTACTACATTCATTCGCCGGATTGAGAGCAAGACAGGTTTTGATATTGTATGGATGCTTCTCTAGTATTGACCATTGTCTGTTGGGTTGTGCACAGGAAAGTACAGGACCATGCCATTGTATGCTATCACTTCAGTTTGCTGTCAGGCTCCCCCCTTTCTTAGTAACATATAAATATTTTCTACTCCCTGCTTGTTGTCAAAGGCCTGGATTAGATTCTTCCATACTGTGTTGGGTCCTTGGCATTAAATAACCAAATTAAGGGAGAGGAGTGACTTTTTGTTACTTGCTGCATTGTGGTTGGTCCTGCTCCAGATATTTTTTCTCCTCAGTCTCTTCCTTGTTTTGCAGCTTCCTCTATCCTCTGTTGAGAGTGTGAAAGAGGATATCTGGGAGTGGAATAGGAACTGTACACAATTCATAGAGCTATGGGGGCCAATATGGTGAAAATGGGCACACGAAGAATAGTGAACTTCATTATATGGATTTTTAGCATGAACTTTCTCACAGCACATATAATACAATCAGAGGAGGAACTGAAAAGAATGCAGCAAGTCTGAAGCATTCTGACTTCACTCATTTACTTACAATGCTTTTCTTTCCCTCGAGAGTATGCACCGAGTACTGTTCTAGACTAATTGGATGCTCAACCATTTCAGTAGCAAACCGAATTTGCTGTATGAAGCAAGCAGGAAATGGCATTTGCATGGCTTTTTATTTATCTCTGTTAAGCTAAGAAAGATCTATAAACTTGTTTTAACATTGAAAAAGCAGATCTGTGTAAAAATGTTATGCCTACAAAAAAATACAGTAGGCTTGCATAAAAAGGTGAGCGCATACTCCTATTATTTAAAAAAAAATTATTTATCTCTGCCATATTATATAAAAGTTGGAAGGTTTCGTGCACAAATTTGGATATTATCTGGGTCTACTTTTGATATTATTAATATTAACTTTTCAGATCACATTACAACACAATGTAACCGTTGACAACAGAAAAAATCTATATAACCAAAAAAATAATTCTGTTATACTGCATTAAACATATGCGAACAATTCAATGCAAGAAGATCGGTCCATGGAACCACCTTCTCTGCAATGATCGACCGTATTTTGTGCTATTACACGTGGAAACTGATTACACTGTGCACACCAGAAGGTCATGTCACAGGGCTGAATATATATTGATATGGCTTCCGTACTTTTGCCTTTGGGTCTATGTTTTGAACACGCGTCAAATTTGCTAACTTTTGTCAATAGCAGCACGGACAGAGATAAGGCTGGGAGCTAATAATAGCCGACGACCATGAGCACCATGTTTACCAAAAGCAGGTTTCCCCTTGCTACCAGCTGTTCTGCGCACCTGTTGTTCAGCCTGGCCTATGTTTTACGCAGAGCTAAACTCAAACTCCTTACAATTTTATGTAAAACTTTTTACTACAGAAATTTAATTCACCTTCTACAAATGTCGCTGAAAGTACAACCTCCGTTCGGACTTCGGGCCCTATTTTATGAAGTCCGGAGAGTCACCATTAAGCTACGTCGAGAGGCAGATGCACGGGATACAGTATCCAGTAATATTCCCTAATCTTTGATTCCACGCACACAGCTATCATGCCTGATGCTCTAGGCATCTCATAATGGCCGTATGATGAGCCACGTTCTGAGCAATGGTGATCTCCGTAAAATAATCTGTTACTGGCAGCTACATACACTGAAACCGGCTAGTATTCCCACAACGTTCACCGACACTGTCAATTAGCTTGGCTAACGTTATATCTGAAGAAGAATATATACCACGCAGGTTCTTTGCCGTATCAACCATTCTGCAACAGCAAGCTAGGTCTACCGAATAAATTTTGCAATATGCTTATCTAGCTAAATGCGACAGCTTACTGTAGAGATAACTGCCTGTAATAACACGTAGCAAACCTGAATAACGGGTTGTCTGAATACACAGTACATCACCAACTGTCTAGGCTGGAAGATATTGACTGAAGCTAGTCGCCGGCAAGTCCTGATTTGTAGTTCGTTTGCTGCCTCGCTAAGGAAAAAAAATATGAAACACGTGTAATTAAAACAAGGATTACCCTAGCTTCCCCTCCCTTTTCTACTTGAAGAACTTTCCTGGGTTGGGCCTCTCCAAATTAACCTCGGCACTGGGCGGTCCGTGTCCCTGCCGTGGAAAGCTATGCTTTTCAAAGGAGAAAGGGAAAGGACGCAAATGAAAGGGGAAACTCCGTGCAGTCGCATCCAGCCATGGTACTGATGACCGAGGCGCCGCAGAGCTTTCTGACTCCGCAGTCCACGCCGGAGGAAGTTAAAACTATCAAATCGCTCAAGAGAGATGCGAAAACGATACTCTCAAAGTAAGTTTGCGTGAAAGGTTTAACTAGCCATTGTAATCACTGAGTTGCCAGTAAGTTAGCCACCGAGGCCCAGCAAGCTAGCTACTTTTCTGTACCAGGCGGATGAGCCAATCACGACTTTTTGTACAATAGTTTGTTTTACTGGCCGTGTAGCGATGGGGGTGGTAGCGTGTGGTGGTGGTGGCGGCTCTAGATGGTCGTCTTTTTGTCTCACACAGACAAATGTTATGTGGATTTTATTTGTTAATTAGCTAGTTAACTAATCTGATAACTTTTGTGTGGCGTGATGAGTGTTAGCTAGCTGTCTAACTGAGCTACCAGTCTCCGCTGTTCCGTTTGAAGCTAACGTTAGGTAGTCGTCATTAATAATGATTGGCTTTAGTTTTTGTTTGTCGTCGAAATCAGGTGAAAATATCTTTTAGTTAGATGATCTGCTTTTTAAGGATCGGTCTCTTTCTCTGACTGTTGATATGTGAAGTAGCCTAGCTTTGTCGTTTTCTTACACCATAACCTAGACAAGATAGCTAGTTTGATACTTAGCCGTTTAGTTAAACAATGAAATCTTCTAATTTCTTGCACATTGACGGGCTGTTTAGATAGATAGATTAGATAGACAGATTAGTTTTAGTTTCGCAGTCAAGGAAACGATAACAAAGGAAAATAAACTTTTGTAACTTTAGATGTAACTAGAAAGCTTGTTAGCTAAATAAATTTGTCTTTAGCCTCATTGATGCTTATTATAAACCCCCTGTGATTAAAGTAACGTCAGCTCAAACCCTTTGACACATCTTGAAAGACTGCGTTTCTGTGTAAAAATGTAATGCATTAAAGCGTGCGGTTTTATTGTGACAAGACACGCGTGAGTATCCAACGTGACACAACGTTTTCACGCCTTATATGGCACCTAGAGGAAATAAAACTCAGGGAAAGTGTTTGGCTGGATTTGAGTACGTAGCACATGATATAAGCTTCGCATGGATTGCTGTGCATGCCATACGTCCAGTCAAACTTTTCGTTGGGTTCGTTTTTCAAGAGAGTATCGAAATTGCTGGAACGGAGCCCTGTCCACCTCTCCTTAAACTGAGTCTTTAAACTCAAGCTCGTACACATTTTGATGTCCTTACTTGCGTGCACAGTTCTGAAGCAGAGAACGGCGGAGATGAGAAGCCGAGGAAGAGCGGGAGGCCTGGTACTGACCAGCTGCTGTCGGTGGACCCTGAATCGGACGTCTCAGAAAGCAAGAGGAAAACGCCTCTCATGAGGTGAGACGCTTTGTCCCCCGACAAATGCCTAAATAGACCAGGCCAAGTGATGAATTGAGCAGGGGGGGTTGAATCTGAACGTACTGGAGCACCAGACATTGCCAGAACTCCTGCCACTGAAACCTGTCACTGGAGGTGCCGTTCTCACTTGCCACGACAGGACTCGGCCCCTGTACCAAATTGCTTGGGAGCTCACAGACCCGAGCAAAGCCAATCCTTATTCCTCACAGTTCCAGCTGTTGTACCGTGACCCAGGCAATCAGTGTCCACATGACAGGTAGCGGCTATCAGCCCAGAGTCACGAGCTTGGACCTGTATGCACAACTGCATGCAGCATGGCTGCCTCGAGCCATGTGCACAAAGCTTCATTGTTTGCACATGATCAAATTTGATCTAACCATGTTGGCAAGATGAGACGTGACTGCAAGGTCTCCTGACAAACTCTAACAAATGCTCTTTTAAGCACAGATGTTGTGTGGGGAAAAAAAAAGAAAAATATTTTCATGAAGCAGACCCATTAACATTTAACCACATTGAATGAGGTGTACTCTAAGATGATGCTTGATTTCATAATTTATGTACAAGCTAAACTGCGTCAGGAGGTTTGCCTTTTGCAAATGGATTACCGACAACTTTCGTTGAAAAGGGTCAAATTGAGTGCTGACTACCAGGAGTAAAGTGGCTGAACCTTTGGCAAATAACTTGAGATACAGCTGTTTGTGTGCGTTTTTGAAGTTACATCTGCAGTGTGATTAGGAGTGTGTGTATGCTTTTGTTTTTGGGCTCCTGAATGGTTTTTTTACTGGAATGGTACTCCTGACTTCAGGTTGTAGTCAGATCACAAAACTATAACTACAAGTTTCCCAAGAAAAAATTAAATATTGTACATTCTCTCGACAACCTTGTCTGTCTGTCTTGACGTGGTCCTGGAAAGGGATTGGAGGACATGCACTTTAACCTTGTCTTATTTATGCATGTTCAACATGAATCTGTTTTACCCTTGCAAGTTTTTTTCCCCATGTGAACATTGCTCATGCATCCACCCTTTTCTTTTTTTAGGTCAAAAATTGTTGAGCAGGCATTGCTATTGCAAAGTCCAAGTGACGGTGAAACGAAGCAGGACAAGAAGAAATCCCAGTCTAGCCAGGTTTGTGCTGGATAAGGAGTTAATCTGCAGATTCCCAGTTATTACCTGTGTGAACTTATAATGCAGAAAAAACTATTTAAACATCAATAGCCTCTGATGTTACCATTCCTGAATCTCCCACCTTTGCAATTGTGATTGAAAGTATATTTTTGTTGTGATTCAGTGTGTAGTATTCTGCAAATATGTCATTAAATGAAATGCAGTGTCATTAATAATTACCGTTGCTATTTGGATATATAATTAGATTTATATTTACTTTATTCAGTAGTAATTGTTTTGAAAAATGGTATTTGATGTTTGATAGCTGAGGAAACCAGTTGGGTAGCCAATCTGTTGAAGCTTGTAGAAGCCTTGTGTTTTTCTGGAATGTGACAGAAGTATGAGGATTCTGTTAACTGCTGGACTGAAACTTGAAATGCCTTTATTGCTGTTTGATAATGTTTTCTCTCATTCCAGTTTTCTAAGACAAATGAGCAGTATCACAAACTTTTCAAAGAGGTCAGCAAAGATGAACTGCTCAGCCAGAGTAAGTAAACTCATTGCCCACATCTAGATGGGTTCAGATTTCTGTTGGAACCAGATGATAGGCATTAATCAATACACCAGCTGCGTCAGGTTGTTTTCCTGTGCTATTGAACATGTGATGACTGATGTCTTGTATGTAAACAGAAAAGTGCACGGTCAGGCTCTGTTCTCAGGTCAAGCAAAAAGCCAAGTGGAATGGAAAGGTTAACATTTGAATGCTCTGCAAAGTAAAAACTTCAAAACTACTATACAGGCACATCAGAGTCACTGCAGTGGGTTCTGTTTAAACTGCTGTTAGCTTTCCGTACAGCAGGTTCTGTTTTACTTTCCTTAGCGTTTCCTTTTTTCATCAGGCTTTGGATGGTTTTTTTGTCTTATTACAGTGCAAGCAAACAGAATTATTTATGTAAGATGTTACTTAGCGGCACCTTTCTCAACCATGGTATCCGGCAAGTTTGTGAAAATATATTCCCTCAGAGCGCTTGGTTAAAAGTACTGTTGGATCACAGGAATCTGCCTCTGGTATTGTAGTTTCATATGTCATGCATAGACACCAATGGAAATTTTTCACTAAAACGATGATATCTGTTAGTGTTTACAAGCATAACAGCATCATGTGTGATGGAAAATGCCTGGTTTCAGTCGTCTGTTCTTTGTGACGTGTCTGTCCTCAGGTTACACGTGTGCCTTGCAAAAAGACATTCTCTATCAAGGAAAGCTGTACATCTCTGATAACTGGATCTGCTTCCACTCAAAGGTCTTCGGTAAAGATACCAAGGTATGGCGGACGCTCATGTCTATGTATACAGCAACGCTTATAGAGGCTGTATGGCTTGGTTGGTTTTCGGCGCAAATTAAATTATGCAGTGTAAGATCCAGAACAACAGGTCTGTTCTTTCTGTTTCCCCTTTCCTTTCATCAGATTGCTGTCCCAGTGCGATCCGTGACCCTTATTAAAAAAACGAAAACCGCCATCTTGGTGCCCAACGCAATCGTTATTGCAACCGCGCAGGAGCGGGTGAGTGTGGATCCACTTTGATTTCTCAATGCACTTCATGGACATTATGAAGCCCGTACCACCAAGTCAGATTTGGGATCCTCATTGTTCTGCATGTGGTTTTTTTTTTTTTGCAGCACATGTTTGTGTCATTCCTCTCCCGGGACACTACCTACAAATTCCTGAAGTCCGTCTGCCTTCATTTGGATGTATGTAGATTCTCTGATACTCCTTGGATGTATGTAGATTCCCTGCTCAGAACTGTAGTCTGTAATTGTGCTTCAGGGTCCAGTGTAACAGGGGTGGTGATCTTAGAAACAGGGAGGCCTAATTCCTAGACTGTAGTTGCATTCATATAAAAACATTGTTAAAAATGTTTTAATTGAACTCAGGTTTAGGTAACTTGCCTAGGCACATAATTCTAAAATGGCTTTTGATAAAAACAGCTAGATTTATTTCAACCACCTGCTTTTCCAAACAGCCCATTTTTGGGGTTTACTGTGACGACCCTAAAAGCACTCCTGTTATGTTTCGAAGCTTTTCCTCCCTGCTCTGAGGGCCTTTGGTTACAGACCCCAGATAACACCACCTTTTTTTCCATCAGAGGCTACATTAAGCTAAAGATCAGGTTTCATGCATTCACATGACTTTTACAGGGACTTTTTTCGGACTTTTACAGGGACCGAAGGCGGGAAGTAGTCCACTCCCTTCCTCAGCGGACAGCAGCTTCCGGGCTGCCCGGCCCTCATCACTTCCTCTGGTCAGTATCCCTTTCTCTCTATGCAGTGCTTCACAGTCTGTTTTTCTCCACTTTTTTCCTCTTCTCTCAGTCAGAAGGCCCAGAGTCTGTCTATGTAGGTGCCAGTTGGGGGAGTTAGGCTGACCCCCCTCCTTGTACTTGGTCTCTGCAGGACTTTTCTGGGGATTTCTCTGACCTGGATGGGACAGTGAGGCAGAGGAGACACAACATGCTGGAGAGCAGCAGCTCTGGATCCCAAACCCCGGATTACGAGAAAATGGAGGGTGAGTCCGGCAGCTCCTGCCTCTGAACACAAGGGGGCTGTGGAGTGGTCAGAACTCTGATGTGATCATACATCACGCAGAGAACAGTTCACACACACGAGAGCTATTGCTCTGGATCATTGCTGTCAGTGTCAGCTTGGTTTACGATGTCATTCCAAATGTAATAGCCAGACAAGTTCACAATTTCCCTTTCACAATGACTGGTCTAAGAGGCTGCATGGAAAACTAGAAACGCATACCAATAACCAAAAAAAGAAAATCGGAAAATACGGCAGTTTTATTAAAGGAAGGGAAGGAGACAGTAATTGTAGTTTTATCGATTGTGTAAAAAGTGCTTTCACTTAAAGGGTAAATGAGATTTGCCTTTAAAGTGAAAGCAACTTTCATTATTATGTACCCTTGCCCAAGGGTACAACAACAGTGCCCCACCTGGAAATTGAACTGATAGCTTTTCAGTTGTGAGCCTTGCTCCTTAGCACTGCACAACACTGCTTCAAATTTGTCTGTAGAATATGTGTACAATTATGAATATAATGTCATATATATGTATTCGTATATGAATATAATACAAGTCTCAAAAAGGTAATGCAGCTTAAATGCATTACTCAATGTTATGGACAGCTCTGAGTTTAGTGACTTCCCAGTTTTCTTAAAAGTCTAAGCTTAGAATTAGCCCTTTGTTGGACTGCTCCTGTCTGTCTCATGAAAATGATACATGCATGATAGCACTTTATGAGCAGTTTACTGTCGGAATAAGGTAGTCGTTACACGCTAGAACAAGCCAAAGGAGGGCAGTGGTTATTGGGTGTTCTACATGTTTGCACAGGAATACCTGCCAGACAAGTTTCGTGTTAGTGTTGTGTTTTTTTTTTTTTTTTTTTAAATTAACGGTCGCTGTTCTTCCGTGTTTGTTTGGATAGAGTTCCCCAGGCTGTCTCAGAACTTCCTCGGTTCGCCAAAGAATGGGGAGGTGGCGGCCCACGCAGACAGTCCCCACCAGAAGACCACGGACCCAAAACACGGGCCACTCCGGAATGGTACTGAACGCATCTGTAATCCTCTTAGCCAAACACGTGAAATTTGGTTTGCAAGACAAAGCACTCAATTTAACGTCTTGTTTTCAAGTGCTGCCTACGATGGACAAAAAGACATATACAAAAGCAGAAAAAATCAATATATGCTCAATAAATGTAGTTTTTTTGATCACAATAAGAGGGCCGTAAAATGTAACAAGTGATTGTCTTATAAAGCAGTCAGACAATTTCCTACTTTTTTATGTGCCTCTGGGAAGGAACCATTTTGGGGGTTCTCTAAGAGTAATCTCTTAAGCCTTGCAGACTGAGCTCTGAAGTAATTGTGATCATTCATGTGGGGAGAGTTAAAAGAAGCTGACATCTTTTCAAGAGGTTTAAACACTGTAAATAAGCATGTACTGCACACTGGTGCATTCTGTACTGACAATGTGTGTCTAAATACATTTAGGCGCACATTGTCCCTATAACTTGGAGTAGACAGCGATATATGTGTTACTAACATTTTGTTCATTATATATCATTGGAAAATAAACCTTGTGGATGTGTGTAAAATTTCCCAAACTTATACTTTTCCTTTTTTTTTATCGTTTTTCAAAGAGTGGTTCAGAATCGACCCATAATCCTAAACCCTTAAAAGGATTCGCATTCACGTTGTGTACACGCATCCATCTTGTCTTTTCTTCACTGCAGGTCAGACCAAGCCGGTGGGGGCCGTGCAGAAAGCAAAGCAGCAGCAATCCGTGTCTTTGAACACTCTTCTCCTCATCTATTTGTTCTTGTGAGTAACCACTCATCACCGAGTGCAGGGTCAGTGTTACTAGTGTCATCTTGCAGTTTGTAGGCAACAGATCCCACTGATCTTCTAATTTCACCACTCTTTGCAATAGCTGTGGTCTCAGAGCACTTGTAATGCATAATGAATGTAATTTCAAGAGATGCAGGCAAATGTATAATTGCTTTTACTTGTTTTTTATATGGTTTAGGTGTTTGTGTAATGTTTTTGTGATGTCTTCTCTGTAGAGTTTGTATCCTGGCCTTGTCCTCATGCTACATGGCCTTCAAGATCGTGTGTCTGGAGCAGCGTCTTAACTCACTGGGCTCTCTGGGAGAGTATTCACACAATGAGTAAGAGCAGCCACTTCAGATTTTTTTTTTTTTTTAAACCACTCTGCCTCTTATTGAGGACTACAACTCCCATCAGCCTCTCTTTAAAATATTATGCAACAATTATGTATAGTGGATTTATCCCCTGCCTTTACTGTAGAGAATGTGGAGTTGTACGGAGAACCATAAGGCATGAATCCAGAGAAGGAGGAGTCATCCTTAGTGTCAACTTTTATTGAAATCTCTTTGTCACCTCAAGATAATTAACTCAAGTCCTGTGATGTCATACTGCAGTTTGCTAAAAAAAAAAGAAATTAGACTATTTTTTCCAGTAGTTGTTGATGTATTCTTCTGTTATGTTTTAGAAAGTATTAATGTAAGGTCTTATTGTGTTCCAGAAATATGTTGCACCACACAGACCAGCTGGAGGTCGCTAATGCAGAAATATACGGGGAATTGTCCACCAACCTGTTCAAACTAGAAAAGGTGTGTTAGCCGTTTATCTGACTTATTGTACCAGGCCATGGTAAGCGGTGCTTGATAAAGGCAATAATCTGTCGTAATTTGACTACGAAGCGGTGATTACATGCCAGTTAGCTAACGGGCGCCACCGAGACATGACCTCAGGGTTGGTAATCAGACAGTTATTGTAATCTGTCCTTTTGGTTACACAAGAATCTCATGCTGAGCTGCTTTCCATTTGAATGGTACCTGAAGCTGTTTTGTGAAAGTGTGGAATAATTTTTCACTACCCCTCTGTTTACACCCTTTTGTTTGACCTTCGAGCAGAAGCAAGAAGGCATATGCAGTATGCGGCACTTTTAAGACTTAGCTACTTTGAAAATACTTGACAGTGATATTGATGTATGCATGTCATATTTATCATTGTTGAGCCATCATTATCGCACGTATTCACAGCTAAAAGCTGATCAATCTGAGGGAAAGCATGAGTATAATTGAATTAACTTGCACTCACAATTTTACTGATTGGTTTTTCTTCGACCTGCCAAAAAAATCTAGGTCCAGAGAAATCTGCAAAAGTTGCTGGAGGAGACATGAGCGGTTCCGGAACCGTCCCGGAACCACCACGCAGACCAGGACCAATCCTGTTGCTGGACAGAACCTGCACCATAACAACGAACGAGGGGAAAAAACAAACACTACAATACCTTTATCTAGAATGCAAGGGTTCTTAATCGTGCAATAAGGTTTTCCTTGTTTTTGCATCTTCTCAGGACCTTAACTTCCAAAAATGTTCATGTGATGGCCCCATCTTAATGAACAAATTCAAGCACTCTTTAAATGGCGGAGAAGTGAGGGAGCGCTCTACTTCAACGCCTGGAGGAGGTCCCACGTGTGGGGTTGAGGAGATATTTAACCAGGTTTTAGCCAATGGGAGGAAGCCTTATGTAAATTGGAGCATTGTCTTAGCACTGGGGTGTGTTAAGTCCTTTGCCCAAGGGTTCTCCTCCTGTCTTCCTTCTCGCCCCAGTCTGCCCAAATACGGGGGTGAATATACATCGTCTGAATCCGTGCACAGTTCGGAGTTCCGCGCAACTGCTGGTGTTGCAGGTGATGCTCATCCTCCACTACGGAGCTGTATCCTAGGAACCCGACTGATGGAGAGGTGACCAGAAACTGCCGTATTATCAGCAATAGATGTTACTCTTTTATTTTACTTGGAGAGTTGCTGCCCACCCTTCCCCCCCCATTAGGCCCGGCTTCATCGTGGGTCCTAATGGAACTATTTTGTTCTTTTCAGGCTGTTTAACTGAGTTGCGCTTTTCCTCTCTGAACAGAGTGAGAAAAGTCAATTATGTACCCACTGGGATGGAGTCATTTCAAACAGTTTGTAATTAAGCAGTTTCCAGACTGATTTCTGTGAAATGTTTCAAAATAAGTGATCTGTTTCATGTATTTATTTGGTTCAGGAAGCTGAATTTGAGCTCTATGTGTGGGTGAGATACAGAAGGTGTGCTTGTGCCTTGCTGGAGCAAAGCCTTATGTTGCGTTGAGTGCCTGGGTTCTCAGTGTGTGTTGTGGATGTCCAGCTTTCATTCCTGGCCTGATTCCTATTCCTGGGGTCTAAAAGCTCCCCTTTTCTCATAGATGTGTGTGTAATAAATTGTTTGTGATGAATGGCCCTTTTCGGGTGGCATGCCGACTCCGATTTCACTTCTGTAACCAACACAATATAATGGATAAAACTAGAAGCCTTCCGCTGCTACTGAAACCCTGCTCCTATTCCGAATTCATAGTTCATTTTGAACACATGCAGAAACACCGTTGCCTATATTCCTGTTTTACACATTCATACTGCCCATTCGAAGGACATGCGCTCACAACCTGAAGAATATTGTCTCTTCGACAAAGTAAATAGATTTAGTGTTGTGTCAACTCTACAGTGTGCCGTGTTGCTGTAGGATTTTCCGGTTTGCACTATGTGCAGGAGCATTTATTCAAATGTTGGAAAGGTGGTTGGGTCACTTTACACACAACACCTGCAGCAGAAACCAGTATTTGTCATTGCTGTTGTTGATGGAGTAGGAACATGGGTATATATATTCAAGCCGTTGCGGTACATTGTGTCAGGTGATTTGATAGTGGTATTTGACTTGCTAATGTCCACTTGCTTGTGGGTTTGCTACACAGGAGGTATGAGGGTAATAATGCAAGCTGTGTAACTCTAAACATGGCTTTTTGAAAAGTCCTGTTCATTTTTCAAACTATGGAAGCAGCAGATGAATGTCAGTACACACGGTTGACTGTTGCACTAACCACACCTTAACTTTTCAATTAGGATCTGTGAAACAAAAGGATAGCTGCTGTATCTTAGAGCCTGATCTGATTTTAAGCTCTTATCTGGAAGTGTAATTGTATTTTCACTTCTAGAAAATGAATGACTCAGTATTCAAATCAGTAACCGGGTCATGTAAGTACACTGGCCCGACCAATGATGTTTGCGCTTGGTGCTCCCTCTAGTGGTTGAAATACAAATAACACCCATTGTGTTCACAGGTCTAGAGTTCTGCAAACCCTACTAGCACCCTGTGAGCTTGAGGTCTGAATGTGTTAATTTCAAATATGACAATAAACACTGCAGTAGTCAGCCCTGCAATATCCAGTCTGCTTTTTTTGCTTTGCATAGGCAAGGCGTGATTAAATGTCTCTAGGCTTTTAAACAAATTAAAGTTCAGTGATTAGGATCTGTTTGATTCAGTTTGCCTGCGTGATGAGAAAATGCATTAACGCTTGCTTTTGAGTGGACAGTGGGGACAATGATCTACGGTGTTTCACTTTGCCAAGCGCTGTCTGAAGAGACAAAAAACTGTGTAGGAGACCTCATAGCCCTTACTACCCCAGAAGCTTTTAAAACACATCATGGTGCTAATATTTGTGTACCACATGATGAATTTCAGTAGTACACTTTCAGAGAATGGTGCAGTTCATCTCAACAGACAGACTCACACTTGTCTTTCAAGGAGACATAAAAAAGAAGCAGCTCACATTTTTTTCCCAAAATAAAGGCATTATTTATTTGTACAGAGCACCCGGTATTAGAAGGCAGAGTTAACAGGGACATACTTATAAAGAATGCAGACTACTGGGCCGGTTAGTAATTTGACCTTCTTTATGCTTCTAGCATTCCTATACAAGCACAAATGGAAGATTAATTTCCACTTGCAGAACTAACCACCTAGTCACATTCAACGGAACACTATAATTCTATGAATTATTAACCGTTTATCCTGTCTACTGACGTGACCAACACTCTCCACATAGTTAGTCATTTTGATTTGCTGTGCCAATTTTTTTTTTTTAACATTTCTCTACAAGTTTGTAAAGGAATAATCCAGACTGAATCTTGAAAACTGAAAAACACAAAAGAATACTTGAGTACTTCTGTATGGGTTTGTTCTTGCGTGGAGTGGAATTTGAGAGTGTGCTGCCCCCTGCTGGTGACAGCTGATTTTGTGAAGCCTCTTCACTCGAACTTGATTCCCTGGGCCAGAGGAAGGTCCTTGCTGTAGTTAATGGTGCTGTTGGTAAGAAAACACAAATGATTTTTTTTTGTAGCTGTGCCTCATTTATCCAGAACCAGTCAGACACTCCAGTTATTACTCCTGTGCCTGTTCTAAATGCACTGACGTGTCTGTTCCTGCTTCAGCAGCCCTTCACATTACCTGGTAAATGAAACCCTTAAATACAGGGAAAAAAAACTCTTCTACCTCTAAGGGGATTAGCCTTCGGTAAAACTACTGGGAAGAATTATGTACTACAGCCAAAGGTACTGTAACAATGACATCAGACTCTAGACTAAGAATGTTCTGAAAGTTCTAGAACTGCTTGGTTTAAAAAACGTCACATGCAGTGGTCACTGCAAAGCTTGACCAGAGCAGAACACAGTGAGGCTTCATAAACCCCAACTGGGTGGAGCTACCATATGCTTTCAATTCGTGACTTATCAACCAATCAAAGGGATCTGTTCTCCATAGCACAACACTATGGCTGGTTCACATTAGAATCGTTGATTATGCAAAACAGTCCCACCCTATATGTGTTACTTCGTAAGTCTCTGCTCCAACCCGACAGGACTTTTCCACACTCCTGAGTAGTAGAAGGCTGCAGGCTGAATATGCAAAGGGACAGTAAAGCGTTGCCCCAACCACTCACCATGTGGATCGCCTCATGTACTGCTTCCAGGAGTCACTTCCCGACTCTCGTCCTCCCCCCGTGTGTTTCTCCCCACCTAAACAGGACCACACACACAGGGAAGGGTAAGTTGGCATCAACAGACCCCAGAGTTAGATGGCACTTCAGTCAGGAACACGGTTGGGGTTGACTCACCGAATGCTCCTCCAATTTCAGCTCCACTGGTTGGAATGTTGACGTTCACAATGCCGCAGTCTGAGCCTTTGGGTCTGAAAACGGAGACAGAGAATTGTGGGAATGTTCACAAACGCAGTGGATTGCAGCCATGGCTTGGGCCCTACCCTTTCTAAAGATCAAAGGGTGACTACAACTCTTGTTAGTGTATAACTACTATAGAGTCAACCCGTTAACAAGATGCCACACTTAGTTGCTCACTTGATTGACCCTCAATCACCATTCACCTTTCATAATTCATTTTATACTATGTATATAATCATAGCACAAGCATGATAACTTCTCAACACATAATTGCACAAACTTCTTTCTATTTGTTGTATTTTATACCTCTTTATTTATTTTATTCAATTTATTCTTTTGTTGTTTTTGATGTGTGCCAGACGGTGCAGTTGTGACACTCAAATTTCCTTCGGGATTAATAAAGTATTTCTTATTCTTATTCATCCAAACATTGCCACCATTGTTCATCCACTCACTTGACCCTAGCTACAAAAAGCCTGCACACTCTCCTGCTTGTCAGCAGAGGGCGCTGCCCTCTTCCACAAATACAAAACGCCTGACCCTCCACCTTTGGCCTTACCCAAGCCAGCGGAACACCCTGCCCATGTCCTTGGTGAAGATGCTGCTGGACAGCCCCTGCTTGACCTCGTTATTCCAGGCGAACGCCTCCTCCTCCGTCTGCAGGGACAGGACGAACAGAGCCAGAAAGCACCTGATTATCCAAGGTCTCATACACCACCCGAACAGTGTAATCAGTAACATATATTCCCCACCCAGAGTCTGCTGACCCTGAATGTCCCTGATCATCTTAGGAGACATGCTGATACATACGACTCTGTTCACTCCCACTGACACCATGCAAATGTATAACAAGTTTTCAACACCACATCACAGCACAAAGGTGTTCATTGCGTTTCAGATCAGAGCATTTTGGTGTGCAGTGTAACATCCCACTGGAGGGGAGGGTGTGACCTCTGACCTTGAACTTGAGGACGTAGAGTATGGGCACGAAGGTCTCGGTGTGGACGATGGGGGCATCGTGAGCCAGGCCCGTGACGATGGTCGGCTCCACGTAGTTGCCCGGACGATCCATCACCTGAGCAACAGAGGCACATGTGTCACAAACCGCAAGAGTTACACTCTGCACTCCCTGTGGCGAGCTGTGAGCCCCTGTCCTTCACTAAGACGCGCCTCATAACATTACATTATTGGCATTTAGCAGACACTCTTATCCAGAGTGGCTTACATAGGTTACAGTTTTTATGTTATCCATTTATACTGCTGGATATCTAAGGCAACTGTGGCTTAAGTCCATTGCCCAAGGGTACAGCAGCAGCGCCCCAGCAGGGAATCGAACCAGCAACCTTTTGGTTATGATCCCTGCTCTTCACCACTATGCTACCCTGCCGCCCCATGACCGCCCGTGGGGACGAAAGGCGCTACATAAACGCAGTGTATCGTCATAGTAACAGCACAGTACCTGCCCTCCGCACACCACAGTGCCCCCCTGCTGCTTGGCCTGCTCGATGGCCGCCTTGTACTGCTCCACCGCCTGCTTGGTGTGGAGCGGTCCGTACAGAGTGTTTGCTGCACACACAAATACAAAGGCATCAGCACACTTCCCACATCTCTCCACTGTCCTTAAAGAGCCTGAGCCCTGACTTAATCACACACTTCTGTACTCATAATGCTCAATCAATACACAGCTATGTGCACAGCTGTTACGGGTATTCAGTGTCCGACTGTAATGGGCAGCACTGGCTCGGTCATGTGCCGAACTCACGGTCCCAGGGGTCGCCGATGCGGACTTGCTTGTATGCCTTGGATATCCTCTCCACCACTACGTCGTGAATGCTTTCATGCAGCATCTGAAATTGTCACAGCACACAGAACAATTGATCACTACACAGGAAAGGAAACAGAACACTGTTTCTTTGTCCTGGACAGAGAACATGTTAACCTCGTGTGTGTGTGTGTGTGTGTGTATATATATATGTATATCCATACATTCATCAGCGATAACTGCAGCATGGTGATCAGTGATTGGTCAGTACTGGTACTGGTAAGTGGTAATGGTGAGTGATTGTGCACTGTACAGTGAAAGACTCTGATGGATCGGTTTCAGAACTTGTATTCTGGTTAACGATTGGTCAGGCTGGCGAGAGTGAGGACCCGATTGGCCCACGTGGCCCCCGGCCTCACCAGCCTCCTTGTGGTAGTGCAGCGCTGTCCAGCGGTTCCCACGGCAGCGAAGACGGCAGAGGGCACCACAAGGCTGAGGTCAGCATCCTCGAAAACTTTGCAGCAGGACGAGAAACAGCAGAGTCATCAGGCTGCCCTTCCCGTGCCAAAATGTCACAATGCTTAACATTAAAACGAAGAAGCAGTGCCAACCTCTTTAGCCAATGATTTGCATCATCACTATCATACGGCTTTCATCACTGCCATACGACCTTTGGCCTTTCATAACTACCACTTACAGCACGTGGTTAAAAAGTGATCAAAGCTTTAAACCTGGATCAACCTCCTGGGTAAAAGCTGAAGTGCAACAAATGTGAAGCATTGGGAGTGGAAATTAAAACATAAGATAGGCTTACCCACAATAGCATTGTTCCCACCGAGCTCCAGCAGCTGACGGCCTGTTAAAAGCAAAGCATGGTCATCAAAGCACGTGAAGGGTAAAAGACTTTCATTTCTACAGCACTCATCGTGGGCTGGCTTGATCTGGATGAGTCTCTCTTTACATTTTACACTCTTTATAGTTATTCTTGTTATCTACGTTTAATCATCGCTCCTGTATATCGATAGCTTCCAACTTCCAATCGCTATGCCACGCTGCTGCCTCTTTCTGTGGAAGAAAGACCAGACTCACCAAAGCGTTCCTGCACCATCAGGGACACCATCTTGCCCACGTGGGTGCTGCCAGTGAAGGAGACCAGGTCCACACGCTCATCCTTCGCCAGGGCCGTGCTGTGGGAGTGCAGCGTCACGGTCAACCCCGCATCGCGTGGCGCGGTCGAAATTAGCCACAGAGCGGTACACATCGCAAAGAGCAGCGGTGCAGAACAACCACAGGCATCACACAGTACAGTACATCACACAAGCATGGTCTACACTGCACATGTAATGCAGCACGTAAAAAAAAAAAAAAAAAAAAAAGCACAGATCCAGAGATGCAGATGCTGTATGTACGGGGCAACAGCAGGTACTGCTGCACATACAATGTGCCCATCCATATAGCATACAGATCTACACGATAAACTTCAGCACAAATGAGTGTCAGACTCACCCAATGTCAGCGCCCCCACAGGTCATGGAGCAGATAGCACCGGGCAGGTTGTTCTGTTCCAGCACCTCCGCCACGATTCTGCCAAATATAACCCACAATGTCATGTAGAGGAAGCAACAGTTACCTAGGGATATATTCTAAGATCTGTGATTTGTGGGTTTTTAATGTCAGCAATCCAACATCCATCATCAAATACAGTACTCAGTCTCCCCTGCCATCCTGCAGTTAGTCAACAATAACTAGGGATCTCAGATCATTTAGAGGACATTTTGATAACATTTTACCTTCATGAACAACCTGTGTTCTTCAAGAGAAGAACAGAAATCACAGCATGCATGTAGACAAACCTTCAGCATTTAGATTTTTTTGATTTTGAAGTGGACTTTGTGTTGACTTGGGTTGCAACTGTCTCCTTCAAACTAAAGTGACAGAAGGCTCCAGTAATTTCGGCGTACTGAACATATACTTATCCCAAAATCAGGGTAAATTTACAGTGCCCCTCTGCTGATAGGGCAACATGACTTACTTTGTCACGGCAACACTAGTGAGGGGTGTGGTAGGTGCTCCTTTCCTAATGTGACACAAAAAAAAAATCAAATTAAGTACAACACTGGATTCATATGAATCACAATCATATCACTACCCTTTGTCCCAACAGTTTTGGTCTGTAGTGTTGGAAAAAACAGCAGCAGTAAATTTCACAAAGTAATTCACTAAGAATGTGTGTCAAACAATGCAAAGGAACCAAGCCAGCAATGAAGCTGAGCGGGGAGGACATGGCTCTGCTCACCCTGCTGTGCTCTTCCTGATCTAAACCGCATGTGCTGAATGGTCAATTACGCTAATGATCAGTTCTACACAAAAGACAGCCAGCATGACTACAGAGCCACTAAAATTGTGCAAGAAGTTCTTAAAAGATGTTAAAAAAAACCCAAACTACATATTGCTTTACCATGGAGAGAGGTAAATGGTATTTAAGAGCTGACCTTAGCTTGCAGTGAGGTTGATGGCACTGAACTGTAACCTTGAATTACAGTGAGATCGATGTGTTTGAAAGTGACCCCGCTGTTGAAAGTGAAGTTGATGGCGTTTGACCATGACCTCGCTAACGGTGAGGGCTCTGGTGTTTGACCATGACGTCAGTAGACAGTGAGCTGGATGGGGTTTGGCTGTGACCACAGTTTGCAAGATGATACCTTGTGACTGTGACCTTATTTGCAGTGAGGCTGATTGGTAATACAGTGTAATGTCAGTTTGTCGCAAGGTCGTTGGCACTAGAACATGACCTCCTCACCAGAGACAGACGTTGCCGCAGATCAGGGCGATGGCATTGTTCCAGCCATACACAGCCACGGGGAAGTTGAAGGCCGTGATGATGCCCACGAGACCCACAGGGTTCCACTGCTCGATCAGGGCGTGACCCGGTCCTGGCAATGACAGGGCCACAATAAGCCTCACTCAGAAGCACACGTATATACGATACACCAAACGCATGCTCATAATACACCAAACACACATACACAACAGACACATGCCAACAATAACCCAGGCACAAATTAACCATTTGGGAGACCCAACACATTTCGCGTGAATCAACATATTCACACACACACACACACACACACACACACACACACACACACACACATACCCACCCACACACACACACACACACACACGAAAATGCCACCACATTCAACAAACAGCACACTTACTCTCTGAGGGCAGAACGGGACCCCCGATCATTCGGGACAGGCCCACAGCGTAGTCACACACGTCCACATACTCCTGCACCTCCCCCACGCCCTCCACATAGATCTTCCCCATCTCCAGGGACACCTGCCATCAAGGGACACAGAGGCATGTGAAGGTATGCAGGCCCACTCTGTACCACTAGAGCTGGGACATCTACACCTCCAGGGCCAATTCAACTGGTCACAGGTTAACAGAAGATCTTTTGCCACCTAGTGGGAAGGCAACCAATCAGCTTTTGAAGAGAAAACACCATGCCGTTTTCCACAATCAACATGTCCATTTTACCCCTTTTTGCTATTAGTTATAGAGTCCTGGACAGGCTCTCAATATTCCACATTTGTGCATGCTATGATAAGGAATGTCAGAGTAGATTTGCTAATTGTGTTCATGACTGGAAGGCATTTTATCCACTCAACAGCTCAATATAAGGGAGTAAGTAAAAACTGTAATTTACTAAGGAGAGTCAACAAAGAAAGAAAGCACAGGACATGCAGTAAAATATTTATGATAGAACCGCCAACACCAGAAGCTAAGCTCATTGCCAGCTATAGCTAGCAAGTCAAGTTATTAAAAGTGCTTTGCTAACGGTAACATCACAGGGCTAATAACACAGATTCACTGTTCTGTTCTGTTCTAGCAGGTGCAGCTCTTACCAGGCTGCCCAGAACTTTGATCTTCCGCCTCAGCGCATCCCCGATCTGCCTCACAATCTCCCCTCGCTTTGGGGCTGGGATCTGTTGGAAGAACAGCACAGAAGCAATAATGCTGGCAAAGGGCAGGAACACAGGCTTTGGTTCAATTTCCGTCTGCCTGCGTTCACATCTGAGATGGATTCTACAGCAGATCCGAGATTTCACCATTTTCCTGTACTTACATCTGCCCACAGTTTCCACGCCTCTCTGGCCTTCTGTACGGTTTCTTCATAGTCTGCCAAGCTGGCCTTCACAAGAGAAACAAAAGACAAAGGTCTGTTACCAGGTTACTGAGATTTAGACTGTTATGATTAGTAAGTCTATTCATAGTCATCTTACCGTATGCTACAACAAACATCCAAAAATAAACCATTTCAGCTCATCTTGGTTTTAAACAATGTTCTGATTTCACACTGCCCCACTATAAAAGTGTGTGAATGACCACTGTAAGCAAAATGACACTTTTTACACAATTTCTGCAAGAGTTGAATTGAATTTACTTTGATAAATATGCTAGCTTTTTGCCTGAGGCAATAAATGTATATTATGTGACCCATTTTACCTGAAACACTTCCATTCATCAAGACATGTTATTCTTGGATAATATTTTATTCAGATTAAACTTTAAGTGCCTCCACATGAAGCAACTCTGTACTGTAGCTATGGAAAACAGAGCCATAAACATTAACTTCACAGCAGTTCACAATGATATTCAAAAATACTGTATGGGATTGGGAAGCCCAGTGGAGTGATCTAACCAATTATAAATAGACATTCAAGGAAACTCAGAGAGGGAATTCAAAGAGTGCATTTTAAACATACCAGTGCCAGACAACATTCGGTGATTTGTGACCGACAGTAACACACAGCCAACGCAGAATCTCACGTGTGTGAAAGAAAGGCATTGTGGGAATTACCTGCCGTACTCTGGCGATAGGCTCATTATTGGCGGGACAGTATGAAGTGACAACCTAGGGGACACGAAATACAAACTGGTTAGTGCACTGTCACAACATGCCAGTTGTTGATAACATCTTACCCGAGGATTTTATATGCCTGTAGGCAGTACAGTTAGAAATTGTAAAAATTCAACCCAATAGATAAAAACTCCCACTCAAACACTGTGGGATTTTTCAGGGATCTGATATATAATTACGCGATTTATATGAGAACTTGAGAGATACCGGCTAGTGTTCAATCTGGGAAAAAAAGTCCATGTCACTGAAATCCATCACAAATCATTCCCCTGGTGGTTTGAGACAGGATCAAATGAGCCAATTTTTAAACTACAAGGAAAACTTTTACAAGGCAAAATTAAGCCTGTCACACCATCTGGCCCATATTCCAAACAGACAGATTTCCAATCATTTCTGCTTCACCCATCACAGATCAAAGAGGGCACCAGGCTATTGTAACGTGACTGGACTGGAAAAATGTTTGAATAGAAATGCTTGACGCATTGAATTGAGGCAGATCCAACTCTGAAGTGGGACTGAACCAATGAACCGGAAATAACTCTTCAGACAGATATAAGCTCAACGCTACTGCCATGTGGGGAACCTTGAGCCCAGCAAGAGAGAGAAAGAAACGTAATACTAATGCCTTAATGCTAATGAGCTACTGCTAATGACCTTATGCTACTGTATTAATGCTAAAGCCTTTACACTTAGCTAATTCACTGGGTGTGACTGGGGCTATGTGCCACACTGTGCAGCTTCAGAGTCACCTGTCCTAACTACTAAAAATCTTTTTATAGATTTCAATTTCAAAACAAAATGGGCAGCAAGACATGAGCTTTGTTATTTTGAAGATTTTGGAGATTGTTACTGAGGGTGTCGTCTTTCAGTGGAAGTGACCATACCGGAGTGAAAAAGTTGCGTAAATCATCCAATTACCTACAGTAACCAGTGGGAGTCGCTACAGAGCACCTCCCGTAGTCACGCCTGGAAACTAACTTCATGCAAAGCTCCCCGGTTGTACAATCTTCAGCATATGACTGCCAAATTTTTCATTTTTTTACCATTTATTTAAAACCGGGTGTGACTAATTCACTGTAAGCAACACATTTCCACACCGAAAACTACGCAGACTAATTTTACAGTATCTGAAAATTACCTAGCTAATCTATATGCAACAAGCAAGTTAAAATGTCAGAAGTGTAATACACCGTCGCGTAGTGTTAACGTTACAATAGCTAGCCAGCTAGCTGCGAAGGAACCGCATGCAAAAGCACTAAACTCAACCGCCCAATTTTTTGCAACCCTGTCTGAAAACGTGTTGCACGGGGGCGTAAATGCATTGGCAAACCCCAAGTCAATCCTATTGGCAAGCTACTTATTAGCGAATAAAAATGCTATCTTTATGATGACTGGCCCACATGCGCTAATGGTCGTATACAATCTCGTAAAAACTACATAGCTAAAGTTCAAGTTCAAGGTGTTGCGCAGTGAACTGTCTATAGTTTTCAAGAGGTTGAAGAAACTAGTTAGCAAACTAAGATAGCTAGCTAAGAAGAGCCTAGTATTTCTTTCTGTTGATAAAATGCTTCCTAGTTAGCAACATACTAAGCGGAAGTTAAATCAGCAACTTTGCCGGCCAAGTTAAATTTCGGCCAAGTTAAATTTCGGGTGCAAAAGTACAGTAGTAGAGAGTTGCTTGCTGAATTTGCAGCCATCTTTCCACTTATATTTAGAAAGCAGACTGACTAATCTCTTCGTCTTACCTCCCCCTTGCCTCCCCAAGACCCGTTGTAAACACCGTCGTTGTCCTCATTCAAACCTAATTCTTTGAGCCAGGCATACTTGGGCTGATTGATCAGGAGTGTAGACATAGCGGCTCTTTGCAGATAGCAGACGGTGAGAAATTTCTTCCGAAGGGCCCAGTGCCGTGCAATGGTCAGGGGTACAAAGTGCTGCATGGTTGACGTGAAGTAGGAATGGCAAGTGTACGCAAGCCACGCAATACAGCCCGGCCCGGCCTCCCGACAGCATCCCCGATGATTGGACGAATCCCCCTCCTGCCTTTTCGTCGAAAGTTTCCAGTTTGGAAATATGAGCGATGAGTCCTCGACCAGAAAGGCTTAAGGTCATAACAAGCTTGCTAACTTCTAAAGACTAACTGATGTTATTTTCAAACTCATTTATCAAGCTGAACACACTTTTTGCAATGGCTGGCTAGCTAGTTACATTACTAGATACAATTAATTGGCACTCCGTGAAAAGGTTTAGACATTCCAAAACTGAGAAGAAGCATGTTGGTTAACAAAAAAATATTAAATCACTCACGTGTCACATATCAACAAATAGCCATTATTAGCAAGGTTTTGCGATTCTGAACGTTGTCAGCAGAGTGGCGCAGCGGAAGCGTGCTGGGCCCATAACCCAGAGGTCGATGGATCGAAACCATCCTCTGCTAAGGACAGTTTTTTAATTTATCGACTCATGACTTAATGTTGAAATTTATTGTGCATAAATACGGAAATGTATTTGACAAATTCTAAAAACAGAATATATACAAAACAAACGAACTGACCATCTAAACTCATTACCAGCAACTTAAATCCAGACTAAATCCAGTCTATTCATTGTAAATGCAGACAAAACTAAAACAATCTCGCCATAAAATAAATACAGCATTTTTGAAGTAAAATGTACAGCTGATTTTAGTAATATGTAGGGGACATTATCTGATTTAAAACAAATTTTGCAGAAGACACTTAATTTTGTTCCCTGTGCTAATTGGCGACTGTCTATTGACTCAAGAGTTCCAGCCTAACCATGTATCCAAAACTGCTAAATAACAATGTCTTTTGCTCTTTCAACGCTAAACGAAAGTGGGGGGTTGGGTGGGGGGGGGGGGGGGTGTAGAGTTTTTTTGTATTAACGCCTTTCTGTTGACTTGCTGCCGTGACCTGCCACCAGGACCCGTCCGCACATGCGCACGATGCTAGCGGTATATTATTTACTTCCGGGTGGTGGCAAAAATGGCAGCGGTTAGTGCGGACAGGATGGATGAACTGGAAGATGGAGAGATCTCTGGGTCCGACTCAGAGTCTGAAATGAGGGTAGCGGCTGATGAGCGAGCTCAGGTAGAGGTAATATTTAGTGCAGCACCTTAGCAGAACATCTATCACTCATCAAGCACTGTTTCTTGCTAATGTTACTGAACTCGCCACCATCCCAGCTATCTACATACTGCCATCCATGTCACGAAGTGCGTTTTGCTCTCGTTTATTTTGCCTACCTACCGAGTTAGCTAGTTAGGTTGCTGTTGCATTTTCTTAGTTAGAAAGACACTCAGGACGCTCCAATTTTGCCTCTCAAAATGGGTCTTGCAGTTTGCAATAGCAGCGTGGTTATCCAGCCAGCTAACTGGTCTGTGTTTATGTTCCATCTTTTGGCGGCCAAATTGGCTCAATCCATTGTCAGCGGCCAGCAGACTAGCAAGCTTGCGTTGTTGTGAACGACCAGCTTGCTGGTTATATGTGCTAACAAGCTTCGTATTGAACGTTGACTTGCTACTTAGCTGGTTGTGTTTGGTTTTAGATAGTTAGCGTATTCTGAAAGTGTATTCCGTTAGACGGCTAACTAGCTAGTGTGACCCTAAGTTGAATTAAACATTTGAAAAGAATCGTGTTGCTACCTAGCCTGTGTACCTACTGCGTTATATTAAGAAAAGACTATCAAACCATAGTTTGCGAACTAGCAAGCATTTACGTGATGAAGTTCGCCGTCATTTTGCTCTGATTGCTGGTTGTTGTTTCTCCTACACTTGTTACCGTGGAAGTGCAGAAACGAGTTCTTTAACAACTAGGTTCACACAGAGTGACCCCTTGATATTTTTTTTGTTCTACAATCCATTATTCATTAGTTCAGAAGTGGCATAAATAGGGACTGCACTGCCTTTTTGACCTCCACTTCTTGGTCCCGCCCGCTGCCCCAGGTATTGCACATGAGACGAGGTGGATGTAGCATTCAGCGTTTATTCCTGGCTGCACAATGGGACATACGCAACCACACTGAGAGTTAACATGTCACGAATCATGAATGCCCATGCTATTTTGTAATGAAAACCAATACAATAGTGTGACTATACAGGTGATTAGCAGCCACGTTTTAATCTACCAGCTAGTATCCGAAGCACGTGACTTTTTAGCAGCAACCTAGTTTTCTGATTCGCCAAAATATTGGAATACACAATGGAATCTGCTACCATACACTGGTATTTGCTTGAATTAAAATAAATTAAAAGTTCGTCATTAGCAACGCAGCCACACGCATGTACTAGCGGCTAGCTAATTAATTGAACCTCATTGAACTGTGCCACAGGTTGCCAACAAAAAGGAAATAATAACAACTTAAGTCACAAATGAATTGAACAGAGCAAGCAGCAGATAAATTACCTAGAGCAGATATCCGTCCCTCTGCAGTAGGATCAGCCACAATTCCATCCTATTTATACCAAATAAAAGCCTTGATTTCTATTCGTCAGTCTTACCCAAAATAGCGGTTGGTTGTCCCAGTTTAAACGGGCATTTAACCATATAAATTTAACTATTTACCCCGTTAAATCCTCAACAATGAAATGCGTCAATGGCGCAGTAGTTTGCAGTTGGCCTCCCCGTATATGCATGTTAGAAACAGTATAAATATGTTTTACTGTATCAGAAGGTAGGGGACGACTACTGGATACTAAAAATTCAGTAACAACGAGGTCTTTTTTGTAGAGTTAAGCAACTATCAAGTTAATATTTTCTCTTGGTTGTGTTTGCGGCACTGTCTGCCCCTTGGTATGCTTGATCAAAATGTGTTGCAAGCTTTTAACCATGGGAGCATAGCAGTGCTGTAGAAAAGATTTGGTAATCACCATTGACCACAGTCCAGGAAACATGTTTTCTTCTCTTTACCTCTTTCTGAATTACTCTGCTAAAAAGTGTCAGCTGAGGCCCTGAGTCTCTGTTCCTTTTGTCGATGTGCTGACTGGAGTCTCTCTGTTCCTCTCCTTCAGCAGCCCGCGGCAACGGCCTTCACAGGCCACGCCTTCCAGAGCTGGGACCCTCCCCGACAGACGCCGGGCTCCGCCACAGGCTACCGCAGCGCCATGGGGGCGGACTCTGGCGACAGCGACTCGGATTCGGAGGAGGAGGCGGCTCTCTGGAGGCGGAAACGACAGAAGTGCACCCACGCCCCTCCGCCACCAGCCCCGCCCACTTCTGCCCCCGCCCCCTTCGGAGGCCTCCCCGGGGCGCCGGGCCGCAAGGTCAACAACATCTGGGGTACGGTGGTGCAGGAGCAGAGCCAGGAGGCGGTGGCGGCGGAGCTGGGAATTATGGGAATGGAGGGCGGGGTCAGCATGAACAGCCGCCAGTCTGAGACCTACAACTACGTCCTGGCCCGCAAGCTGATGGAGAAGGAGAGGCAGGAAGAGGAGGGGGGTGAGTCGGCCATGCTGGACAGCCAGCTGGAGGAATACATGACCTGCCGCGGCCAGGAGGAGAATGGGAGCGCCCACCTAAAACGCAAGAGGCCAGCCAAAGAGAGGCTGGGCCCAAGGGCTGAGATGGACTTTAAGGGCCGATATGAGATCACAGAGGACGACCCTGAGGACAAGGTGACGGACGAGATTGTGCACAGGTGGGCGGGTTTTTGTTTTTAGCTGTTTGTCATCTGAATTTTGGCATAAATTTGATCTTTTCAGGTCTTGAGGGAGAAGGGGACAGACAGCAGCAGGCAGCAAAGGCAGTTGTGAAAGAAAGTGTGTTCCCATACTGTGTGAGGAAAACTGAAGGAAACCTCTGGTGAAAGGAGAAGCAAACTCAGGCTCTTTGTCCTTATATTTTGTCCTTTCTTATGAGGAACTAATATGTTTATATGTTTATGTCATTTCAGTCTTACACTTTGGTTACACAGAACCGTCAGTTCAACGGTCACTGAAATTCACAAAAAATCTGTATAAGAAAAGAAAATGTAAATGTGCTTGACATCAGGCTACTTTGAGTTAAGTAAAAAAAAATCAGGTTGTGTTGAGTTTGAATCTGGGCCTAAATGCCATGCACAATGGAGGAAATTTAGAATTCCCACATACTGGAGGTCCTGTGGTCAGTTTTTACATTCTAGGATGTAAAAGTAAGTGGAATGCTGTATAAGGACATGCTATATCTGTTTCACTTAAAATGCAGTCATGTCAATATTCTGAGAACAACAAAATTCCTAATTGTTTTTTTTCCCTCACAGATTAAGAGAGCCAAAAAAGGATTTGATAGAGCGAGTGGTGAGAACCATCGGAAAGAGGAAAGCCATAGAACTGCTGGCAGAGACTGCCACCATTGAAGAGAACGGTGGCCTTTTCACAGTAGTGAGTATACTTTATCAGATCCCTTTTTTCTTTACTTAAGTTTAATGAAATATGTGCCCTGTAATCTTCAGCTGCCCATACATACTTTCTTTGCAAAATTAGTTCAGCAGAGCTTTAGACCTGATCAAAATGCTTGGGTTGTGCACAAACGGCTTGTTATGTGGGGTGGTTAGTCTCCAGATGTAGGTAGGGCTTTTTTGTGCCAATATTTTCTTCATTATAATGCTATTTGCTCATAGCTTAATAGATTATGAGACTTATCTGAATGGTGATTGTAATACTCTAGAGGTTCATTTCTTGGTCTCATTTCTTGGCCCCAGTCCTCTTTTGGTGTGGCAAACTTTTGGTGAGCTCAAATTTTTGAGCAGTGCAGGGTTGATCATGTGATATAAAAACAGGAAGTTCATTTAAGAACAAATGAAAAAATGTGTGGATGCTTAGCAACCAGGTAAAGCCCACTCATTCTTCTGTCCCTGGTTTAAATAAAAACCCACAGTGCTTTCCTCACAGATGAGGGAGTCCGAATGTTTGTTGTTGTTGTGGATGAGCCCCAGACATTAGACTGGACTGTGGCTTTGGCTGTAAGAGGTCACGTCATCGACCTCGAAGGCAGATAGGAGGGGCTTGTTGCCTCGTTATGACTCTTTGTTTCCCTCCAGGACGGCAGCAGGAGGCGGACACCCGGAGGCGTGTACCTGAATCTGCTGAAGAACACGCCCAGCATCACTGGCGAGCAGGTCAAGGTACATATGTCTACCAGCTAGCTTGTACCATGTCGGGCCAACTGTTGAAACTTGGTCATGCAGCACTTCTGATATTGTTGACTCCTCATATGGCTTTTTGCTTGTGTTGTTCTCTGTCTCACTTGTAAGTCGCTTTGCATAAAAGCATCTGCCAAATGAGTAATTGTAAACATGAACAGTACTCTATACGAACCTATCCTTGCTTTTAATATCCACCTGAATAAAGTGTGTTTGTATGTACTTGGCTTCATGGTCCAGAGGGCCTAAGTCATCAAATGACCAGGGACATGCCGGTTATGTTCGTTTTCCTCCTTCGGTGTCTGTTCCTCTGAGCAGGAAATATTCTACGACGAGAACCAGAAAGAGTACTCCAACAAGAAGGCGGCCAAGAAGCGCCGCCGCCACGAGCTGTCCAAGAAGATGAAGCAGGCCATCAACACGCTGAACCTACAGGAGCATGACGACGTCTCCCGGGAGACCTTCGCCAGCGACACCAACGAGGCCTTGGAGTCCCTGGAGGAAGCCCACGAGGGCCAGCCGGAGCCCGCCCTCGGCACTGAAGACACTCCCGTGATCTACAGCTCCAGCGACCTGGAGGTCTTCTGATCCAGCGAGGGGGCCCTCCCCGTGTCTGAACTCCTGTGCATGCCCTCAGCAAAGGGAGAGAACCTCTGTTCGTATGGTGTTGGCGCCCGGGGTTGTGTAGAGCACTTAGAGGATATGGCTTCGAGCAGGAAGTTGGCGCAAAGTCAAGGAAGTGTGTGTGTGTGTGTGTGTGTGTGTGTGTGTGTGTGTGTGTGTGTGTGTGTGTGTGTGTGTGTGTGTGTATTGCTGTCTGTCATACCATTGGGGAGGGTTAAACCCAGAGCCTGTCCTGGAGGGTTATGGTCCAAGCGGTATTTGTTTAACCCGAACACTGAACCATCTGGTAAAAGTTATTGTCCCAACCAAATCAGAACATGTTTAAATAGGATTCAAAACTGTGAGAGTGGTTTACAGCAAGTGGGAAAATTCACCGGGGTGTAGACCTCCAGTGTCCCAGCTGGGCACATTCTGCCATTTTACTTTTCCAAAAGTAGGCGCTGTATGACTCCATCTTTTTGCTTCAAGTTTAAATATGAATAGGATCCGCCGCATATTATTTCTGTAGATGCATTCCATCGTATTGTGGCCCCTACCGGTGTTTTATTTATAAACTGACACTGAGCTTAGCGAAGCCTCTGCTTATTAACGAACTTAATTGTCAACCCTAATGGTATATTAACTAATGGTGCAGTTTTATTTTTGTATTAAGATAAGCCTATTGGTGTGGATATGCTTGTATCAGTCTGTCCCTTTTTTTTACACATATTTTGCTTCATAAAGTAAGAAGCAGAGACAGTGGGCCTCGTAACATCACATTATAGACATGCTTGTTGCGCAGTTTTTTTTTTTAAAATAGGGCTTTGTTTTGTTTTGTTTATTCATTCCCTGTATTTGTAAAAAGGCACATAAGAATGCCAAAATTGTGATGGTTGATCATGAGGAAAGTGTTGATTCAATTTCTGTAACTGTCATAACCAGACAAAGCTCGACTTTACTTGGGTTAGCCAGGCAAGATGTCTGAGTGCTTCTGAAATGAGGTCAGAAGTGCAATGAGACAAATTAAAAAGTATGGTGTTTGAATGCTTCTGAAATGAGTTCAGAAGTTCATTGAAATGAATTCAAAAGTTTTTGAAATCTGAATAAATTTCCTTTGTATATGTCTTTTGTCAGTTACCAAGTTATCACAAATGTTTTTGTTAAATGGTCATATATGACCAAATATTCCTCTAGATTGTTTATTTTGTTGAATTGTCATGTGACCATGTGACCGTATCATGGAGGAAGAAACAAGACCACAGACTCTTCCTGTCACTCTGAATGCATTCATGATGCATTGACATCACTGGAACTGCAGACAACATGCACTTTTTCCCAACAATATTATGCTTATCCATAGATAAGTAGTATGAAATTACATATTTTCTGGAGTTCCACTTTAAGAGGGCGCCTGATCTACCAATCAAATTATGGTATGGACAGAGTGCTGTCCTGGCCTGTTTAGACATCTCTGACCCTGAGATGACCATGAATGTTGTATTTTTTCAGTGTGCAATGCATCTTCCATATGCTTTAGAGCAGTGTAGCTGCGTCAACAAGTTACTTAACTCAGTTTCCTCAGTGATTATCTGGCTGAATAAACGGATAACGTAAAAATTGTAATGTATGTAAGTCGCTCTGGATAAGATCGTCTGCTAAATGTCAATAATATGTGATGTGAAGCTTTATTAATGCAATTCACAGACAACCTTCCTTCACAGGCCAACACCCAAGCCGTGCTTTAGTAAAAAAAAATAATAATAATACACACTGGAGAATGTGTAAGGAGTTGCTATTCCACCTGACCGTGATGCCTCTGTACACCTCACATCAGTCTTGAGCATTGCTGAGCATGCTCATCCCTGTGAGCTTGTGTCTAAATTTAATATTAATGATGAAAACTGCATACTTGGCACCATGGATCACAGTGGCCATTGTGTGTGGTATTTTGGTATCACAATGGGTGCCATAAATGGAGCTTTTCAGATTTTCACAAAAGATACCGGCTGAAGTATCAGTGTCTGCTTTTTAAAAGCACTTCTGCCTTGTATGAGAAAAGAACTCCTCGGCAGGCCATTGTCATGGCTTAAGGATCATTGGGTGTAACCATGGAAACGAATGCGCAAACATTCATAATTGCACACCCAAATTAGGGCACTTGGACCACAGCTTGATGCAGCATTGACGTACACCTCGGTTACAGTCTGGATTTTTTCCTTAAAACGGATGAAAGTAATAATTAAAAATCTGTTTCTGCATTAAGTGGAGGAAAGATTCAATGAGTTCAACAAAATGGTTTCTGAAAACTACTAATGAAAGTAGTCATTAGGAAACTCTTCTCCAGATACTAATCTGAGGGTGAGTTCATTCATTCAAGAATTAAATTCATTCAAGTTTATCCATAAAGTGATAGTGTGGGGGTTCATTTTGAGACAGTGGCAACACTCAATGTCTAGATAGCACCATACCTTGGATATGGGGAACTATTCTCTGTGTCTGTTTAAATTAAATATCCAGTAGAAGGTCTTTAAGAGTATACACTGAGAAATTACTGGACGTCACATTTCTTCCAATATGAAAATAGACATGAAGTAATGAAAGTGTTTGGGAGCTTGAAATTATTGTTCTTTTAGTGGAGGTGATGACAAAATATCAAGCAATAGACATTGGTGAGGCTTTCTGTTAGGACCTATGTGGAGAGTGCAACATACAAGGAACGTGGAAAGAACATATTACATAATGACTTGGAACATCAGGTGCATTTACAAGTGTAAACATCCAGGCAATTTTACATTGAAATATTAGGTTCAAATATCATGCCATGGCTGGTCGGCCATGACCAGACCACTGCAAGCAAAATACAGTTTGATCATTGACTATAGTTTACTCCAAAAGTGTGCATGCTACAGTACAACACACACACACACACCACATCTGCCTCATTTGTACAACACAGATATATCCCTGATTGATTTTTATATCTTGACAATGGGAATTTTCCCTCTGGCAGCAATATTGTGGAACCCCCTGCTCCCGTCTGGCCCGTGTGGGAAGCGGATGACCCCTGGCGGCAAAGAGCTTCCGTTCAGGGCCCTCTTCAGCCCGGGGTGACTCTTCCTGATACTGTCCTCCAGGGGGGCGACGTGTGGGGCCGCCAACTTGCGCCTCTGCACCCAGGGGCTGCCAGGCGAGGGGTCGGCCGGAACCCGGCGGTCCAGCTCGGGGCTGGTCTCGGGGCTGCCCCACACCTCGGAGGCCAGGAGGGGGGATACGCGGGGTCCGGGTGGGGGTGCATGGAGCACCCTGGGGCTGGAGCGTGGGCTGGAGCGGGGGCTGCTCCAGGGGCTGCTCCGGGGGCTGGATTTCGGGGACAGCCCCAGCAGGAGGCTGCCGTAGGGGCCGCAGAAGCGGGGCGTGTGCAGCGGGGAGGAGGTGGCGAGCTCCGACTCGGACGAGCTGTACGCCGAGGAGTCCTCCGCTCTCAGCTGAAGCTGCTCCATCCGCCGATTCAGGATGGCCACACCCTTCCCGGCATACCTCTCCTCCAGGTAGCCCACCTCCGGCCCCGCCTTCTTCCTGGAGCATCGCCCCACCAGGACAACTCTCACCACGCCGTCCAATTGGGAGAGGGCGTGGTAAGCGCGCCCCGCCCCCTCCAGGTCTTCATACTCCACCAGCACACTCTCCTGGGAGAACAGTTCCGGGTATTTGTAGGCATACTTCCTCACCTCCGGCGGCAGCTCCCTCCCAGGCCGGATGATCCGGACTGTGCAGATGGTCCCAAAAGGCCCAAGCAGGGTGACCGCAGACTCCATGCTGCTCCTGGGCTGGCCAGGTGCGTCGCCAGCAGAGGGCGCCTCTGAGATGTTCCACACCAGTAGCAGCCTGCTGGGCACCTGCACCAGGAGCGACTCCGGGACAGGGTCTTTCCGGCGCACTTTGTTCCCTTCTCCGTTGAGCTCCAGCATTAAGGAGTGCCGCAGGGCGTGGGCAGTGATCCGCCAGTCTTTGGTCAGGTGCTTCATCTTCAAAGGGAAACACAAATAAAACTCATGGGCGGTCTGACGTTGGGGCTGAAAACAGCCGACTGCAGTCCATACAGAAAATCATACAGCACCAGTTTCAACCCTTGGATCAAAGGACAAGGACAATCTGGACACAGAATTGAAAGACAGCAAGAGCAGGGTCTCCACTCCCAATCTGCATAATATAATTTGTATTTTCCCAAAGGAGATGAAGAAGATAGCAGTAACATTTTATTTGATCATGAGCCCCACTGAAAGTTACAATACCATCACAGACTTAACTGGAATTGGCAGTGCCCAACTTTTACATTGCCATTTATTTTAAAAGGTTTTTGAACCCTGTTATGAAACCCATTGGGCAGATATTTTTATGGGAATCCTCCAACAAAAAATTAACATAACTTGTCATTAGTGGTTTACCGGCTACAGGTTTATTTTTCCAGCACATTCCCTGTCACGTGCATTCCAAGTAGTCGTAAGAAATACACAGTGGTCTGGCTCAGAATGACAATCACGCACTTTCTCAAGTTGGCTATATTAATGCAGCCAACTGACACATAATTATTGATCAGATCCCTGCTTAGAGGCGTGAGAGAGACAATCCAAATGTAGCATGTTACCTTCTTAAAAGATGTCAGCAATTTGATGTTTACATATCCCATTTTGTTTCTCCTCACATGTTTCAAAAGGAAAGCGTCTTTGGCGAGATTCTCGTCGGACAGATAGTATTCGATCTGAGAGACCATCTTCTGAATAAGTTCATCATCTGGGGGCGTCCAATCATCCAACTCGATGTCATCGTCGTTGTCATTATCAAAAACTTGGTCAGAAAATCTGCGGAAAATAAAACGGACAAAAGAAAACCAAATACACGTTTTATTATACCAATATGCGTCTGCAAGCAGCAAAAACACGCGCGCATGCGCACACATAACCTGAGTATATTTAAGCCCTTACATCAAACTATGACTACCCTCGTCCTCACAGTAACTGATTTAAGACGGTACTAAAGTACCATAGGAAACTAGACCGACATATATGAAAATTCATATGATATATGAAACTTACCCCTCATCACTAATGAGGCTTTCCATTTCCGTTCGCCTGGCGTTGCAGAAGTGAACTGTCGGATTTTAATTTATTCAGTTATATCACTGCTTTAGGATTACTGACAAAACGGGGAAACGGACACCAGTTTGAGGTTTTATTTAACCTATATGCTGGTCAGCTGAGTTGAGATTCAGTGGATGAACCGACAGAACTCCCTTAAAAATATTCTACAGGCAGCGAGTGAGAGCTTGGCTCAGTGCTTGCATATATAACAGGATGTTGTAGCGTCATTGGGCTATCGAGAGAAGAGGCAGGGTCAGTCTGGCAAAGAAATCTATTGAACCTTGTTCATGAGATATTTTGAGCGGCGAAATCGTGTGAATTATCACCATAAATGGCTATCACAGTTGTTTGACATCACCAGAACTCATGAAGCTGGCTCAAGAGCAAAGGAGTAGATAAAAATACGACCATTCATGTGATTAACGTAATCATTAATCGTTCTACTTTTGTGGAAATTTTTTGATTTGTCCAAGGTATCTATGACTTGATGGGTATCTGTGTGTGTAAACTAATACGTTATAATATACACACAGCATTGCCACTCAATACCATAGGGATTAAAGCGCATCAGGTGTGCGCTAGCTCGTGCAGCTGGAGAACGCGTGACTGCCAATTGCTGGACGGCTATTAAGTCATCATGTGGCGAGCACTCTCAAGCTACGATGCGACGGCGTCTCAGTGATTGCGTTTCTGGGGCATATTCATCCGACCTTTGCTTTTATGAAAACTCCGATAACTCGTCGAAACAGGCCTTCAAGATTCATGCTTGTCAACAAAATTGGATATCGTGTCTCTAAATTCGCAGTGCATTAACTGATTTGACAGTTGGCGTACTATCTGCTAACAAAGGCAATCTTTTAATCTTTTTTCGTTCAATAATGCACAGTCGCTTTGGATTTCGATGTTTTTGGGGAAGGGCGTATAATGTCGAATTCTCTTAAGTTACCCTGCATTTTACGTCTACAGTTTGGTGTTGCCACGTCGAGATCTTGTGAATTGTTGATGCTTAAAGTGTGGTTGTTGATGGGTGTTGGCTAGTTCTTTGGGGGTAGAACAAGCATTGTCCTCTTTTCTATTTTTAAAAACAAAAAAATGCTTAATTTAGACTCCACTTAGCCTTCCCAAATTCCTATGCTAACATGTGGTGGCAGAGTGGGACATGCCAATGGATGCAGGACTGGGTGCTGTGGCTTTGATTTTTTTGGAAGTAAAGATTCACATTTTGGGAATCTAGTTAAGGTGGCACTCTTGTGTGCTGTTTCTCTGGTCTGTTGCCCTTGCCACTTCTTGCTGCTTCCTTGATCCTCTCTCTAATTATCCTTCTCTGCAGAGGAAGGGGTCTGTGGACACAAGTGCATGCAGACAGAAAAAAAAATTAATTTGAACACGCCCCTTTCCTGTGTGCCTGTTCTTTTAGTGTATGACCATACGCCCCTTCCTTGAGCCTGCAGACACCCCTGTTTATCTGGAGGTGAGTAAGGGGAGAGGAATGTGCTCTGGGTCTAAGGCTCAGCTCCACGGATGAAAACATTTCCACACCTCGCCATACAGCTTATTCACTATATTATCATCCACTCTTACTGTCATGTATACTACTCCAGTCTAAACTTTCCAAACTCGCTATGCCTGCACCCACCTGTCAGTGGATTACCAACTTCCTCACAGACAGGAAGCAGCAAGTGAGGTTCCACTACCGGAACAATCAGCACTGGCGCCCCACAGGGTTGTGTGCTCTCCCCACTGGTCTTCTCCCTTTACACCAATGACTCTTGAAGTTTGCAGAAGACACAACAGTCAACAGTCATCGGTCTCATCCGAGAGGGTGACGAGTCTGCATATAAATGTGAGGTTGAACAGCTAGCCCTCTGGTGCAGCCACAACTACTGTATTTAGAGCGGAACACATTCAAGACAGTGGAGATGACGGTGGACTTCAGGAGGAGCTCCACACCCCTGACCTAAAGTGGGAGACCAACACCATCTCCATTGCAAAAAAGACCCAGCAGAGGATATACTTCTTGCGCCAGCTGAAGAAATTCAAACTCCCACAGGAATTGCTGGTTCGGCTCTACACAACAATCATCGAGTCTGTCCTCACCACCTCTATAACGGTCTGGGTTGGCTCTGCCACCAGACAAAATATCATCAGGGTGCAGCACACTATAAGGACTCCGGAAAAGATCATAACAGGTAACATCCCCGCACTCCAAGATTTTTTTCCCTACCAGAGCCGGGGAAAGTCATTGCTGACCCCTCACATCCTGGCCACCACATATTCAAACTCCTTCCCTCCACTGGGTGCTTCAGATCACTAACCACCAAAACAAGCAGGCACCAGAATAATTTCTTCTAACATGCCATCACACTCTTGAACTGTTAATCCAGCAACGTGGCAACTGTATCTCTGCTATTGAGTTTCCACAGTGCAATAGTTGCATAACTAATAGTTGTACATATCCATAGCCTGTGCTCAGGTACACTTTATGCCATGCTCATTGTTCAACAGCTGCATATAACCAATAGTTATACAGATCCACAGCCTGCACTCATGTACTTATACATGAGTGCAGGCTTTCACTCATGTTCGTTGTGCAATAGCTGTTCATGTATACGAAATTCTTTTCATCCTCATTCTATGTAATAATTCTATTCATTCTATGTTATAACACTACTTTGGCATTTGTGGTTGTCAGTTTGACATAGTTTGCAAGCACTACAAGAGACACTGGAACTGGGGTCAAATTCCTTGTGATGTGTAAAAGCATGCTTGGCCAGTAAAATCTGACTTTGATGTTTTTTTTTTTCATTCACAATTATTCAATGTACAGTAATCTGCGCTCATCCTGTTCAGTTCCTCACCAGCAGAGGGAGACATGCACCTCAATTTAGGCTCGCACACTTGGGAACAGTCAGGGTTAAATGAACATTATGCGTTATACTTCATTTTGAAAATATTTGTTTCAGTTATGAATAACAGGCAGGCGATTCAGCGGCAGGAATACATTTTCATGTTTTTATTGTAGACAATCTCATAAACACAGCTACAACGTACTTACACAATCATTTACTGAAGTACACACATAGTATTCGTACACATAGTACATAGTACAACTAAAGCCAACATAACTAGCAAATGGTCCTGAGGAAAAAATAAACCATCCTGTGAATGGGGTGCAGATGCTTAACATGTTTCTGTTAATGCTTATGATTTTAGTACAGATAACAGGTTCAGACAACTGAGGTCTAGTTTTCTTTCAGTACCACACAATATGCAGGTGTACATAGGTACTCCTAAATGCAACACGACCATGAGCAATGTCCCACATATAAAACGAGCTAAAGAGAAAATGACCAGTCCAGGTGGCTTTTTCAACTGAAACGACTGATGTAGACTGAATGACACTTATTCAAGTGTCCTCTGGTCCAGTGATTTTTTAAAGAAAAAAGTAAAACCTTCAGAACTAGCCATTTGAGAAGTACTCTGTCACCCAGAGTTTTATGACTGTGTATTTAGTCATATCCTGAAAATGTGTGTATTTACTTTTTTTGAGTTTGCCATCCCCTGGATCAATCTACAGCTTTTGTCTGCTTTAAGTCATTTCATGGTCATGTTTATACAAAGACATTGTGTTCCTCGGGTGTTAACTGATGTTGAGGATGGAAAGATAGTAGTTCATTTCAACTGTCTCAACAAAGTTCATTGGATAGATGTTTGCTTCGCATTTAAATGAAGAACTAGCTGGCCTGTTAAGTGCGGAGTTAGTTGGCAGATAGCCAGGTTATAATTTTGAGAACGTTCTAACAAGCTGCATCTGAACAGCACACTGGAAGGTAATTTGGTTTATTATTATGGACCAAACACTGTGTGTGTGTGTGTGTTGCATTTTCCAGTTGCCAGTGCAGTTGTGCGTTTGAACTTGTCACCACCGCAATAACTGCTGAACCCACATAAGGGTGTGGGTGAGGCGTGAGCAATCCTTTGATATGCACGCCAACTGTAACTATTTTATTATACACAATAAAAGTCCCATGGTGCACTTCCTTATGAAAGGTGATGGCCACTGCTTTCTACCTGTTACCGTGATTGTTTCTTTGTTTTCTATTGGCCTCTAAAAGATTCCCATTCACTCCAGTTTTATGTTCCTATGAGATGCGCCCACGCTTTCACCTTGACGTCCTGCTGCAGAAGAATCTGCATGGTGATGTGATGATGTCAGCTGTGTTTACGATTTGAAAAGGGAGCGGCAGTGCCAGTACCTGTGTGTACTCGCTACTCGCTTTTTGAAATTTACTTAGAGATTGAAAGGGAGGGAAAGACATCTGCTTACAAATGTCAGACAAAGGCAATTCAGGCTACCAAAAGAAGACTGGTTGTGCTTGCACTGAAGCCAACTACAGGCTGAGATGACGCAGCTCTTCACCGCTAAATGCAAGATGTACAGAGATGAATGAGGAACTTACTCCCCACCAGTAACATGACTTTATCCACAAATCCCAGCCCGGTGGCCAGGTACACAGCCACCTAACACGGGTTTGCGCTAATCCAGTTCCTGTCCAATGCAGCAGTTGTGGTGGCGTACCTGAAAAAGTATGTAAGCATAAACTTGCATACATAAACATAAAACTTGCACTTGCAGTTCTGTCACATGGAAGGCATCACACCTGAATGTGCGTGTGGGTATTTCAGCTGAACATTGGAACGGAGGAGTGGGTGTGTGTTCAAATGTAACCCCTAGACATGCCCTTATTCATACCAGGAAGCTAGATTCCAGGGAAGTCCCATTGTGGGTGGCCTGCTGTTAGCATTGTTACCAAGTGTACAGTGTTGGTATAATGGAGCACGCTACAGCATTGCTTTACCTGGGCTGAGTGTCTTGGAAATTTGGGATTTGGAAAGGGGGATATCTACAGATGTAAACAAGGAGCATTTGGACAAACACATTCACAGTTTTATACCCTTCCTATATCAGTATGTTCAGTAAGACACTGTGTTTCTTTGTTTGTTTTTTTGTTTTTTTGCTTGCAGGCTCTAGAATCATTTCTAATTTGACCCAACTCCCTTTGGGGGAAGGTAGGTTGAAAATGTGACTTTCAATGAAATTGTAATAAATTAATAAAACTATGAAAAAGGGTGTCTATGGTGTACTGTATGCATACTCTCTCTCTCTCTCACACACACACACACACACACACACACACACACACACACACACACACACACATACACACACACACACACACACACACACACACACACACACAATATTACCAGCCTTACTACTTGGTGGTTTCCATCTGCTAAATGCATGTAACAAAATGTAATGTAATGTAATGTAATGGTTACTGTTTGAAAGCCCCATTGGTGCTGGAAATTATGTTCATCGACCAGTAGGAGGCACTGTTTCCTCTGGCCCAAGGAGAAATGCCCCCCTGCAGTGATACTGTGCTATAGGACACAGCCCCCTGTGAGACATTAAACTGTGACCTGTCTTAGCGGGGTCATTACTGAGGGTTTCTTGGCAAAATTCCTAATCTGCCTTTCTCAATCTGGCCACCTAATCAACCCCCAGTTTAATTGGTTAAATAAATCCTTCCCTCTCCACCACAGCTGATGTCTGGAGATTTCTGGTGCAAAGTGACTGCCATGCATCCTCCAGGAAGGTGCTACATATACATATTTGGGAGAGGTGAGTCACCCCTGGAATCTAAAGTCCTTTCAGATCCATAACAGGTACTTTATAAATGTTATTGATTATCATTAGTTTAGTAGTGGTAATATCAACTCAGAAAACCTAATATGCATTGTACAATGCAAATCTGATTTTAGAATCAAGGTGAGTTCATTGTTCATTTTTTAATTTTCTTTGTACTCTTTCCTCTTTTTAAACCGAACTGAAACCGCATTTTTTTTTACCACACCAAACTCGCCATGCTGCAACATGCTATGCTTGCCCAAGAGCACTGAACCAGGATGAGTGCAATCCTCCGGCTCACACATAGCTAACGGCTCTTCACCACAATGAAGTGAAGGCTAATTGGAAGGTAGGCACATCTTCACTCTCATCATGCAAGTGACCCATATGTGCCTCACCAGCACTAGAGGAGACAAGACTCCAGTGTATAGAGCTGAGATGAGTGGCTGACGAAACCAGCTCTGCCCAAGCCAAACAACACCAGTTGTATTCCACCACAGTGGATCCTCGGTTATTGTTGGTGAATGGCACAGATCAAACTCAAATGCAGGATCTTGTGCAGACCAGGACCGGTTGAAACAGTCGACAAACCCCATTGCTTTAAATTATTAAGTATTTAACCCAGTGTGCATTTTACACTTGCTTATTTCCTCCTATTAATACAGCAATTAATATGCACGATATTTCTATATCCCATATTTCTGTGTTCACTTCCATTGCACTGAAATGATTTTTAAAACTTATTTAAAAAAACATCCTGCGTTGAGATGGTAACAGGATTCACTAGTGTTAAAAAAGCCATTCCGCTTCAATGAATTACATTTTTGTCACAAAGCGAAAGAAACGGAGAGAGAGAACCAACAAGGGAGACAACATCGAGCACTGTTCCAGCTCTCCTCTGCCTGTCCAAGGCCGTCTTGAGCTACTTGGAGCATGCACCCCCCTCTTGTATATTTAGCACTGAGGTGGCAAAAGAAAGGAAGGAACTGAACTCTGTAACAGCAAAGCAGTAGCAATGACAGGGTACAAGGCGATTCTTCAGTAAAATCACAGGACGGGGAGGGGCTTCAAACTGCAGGACAGGCACACCAGAAAAAATTATGGCTAAAAAGGGCACGGACGGTTGTGTTTGCTGAACGCTTTGACCCACCCATCCTACAAACTGAACGCTACAAGGTCAGAGGATTCTTCCCTGACATCTTGATCATTTGCAAAACAGCGAGCAGATCAAAATCTGGACACATTACACTCGTGGCCAAGATCTGAGGGAACTACAGATCTTAATCTGGATTAAACCTGATTTTTTTTTTTTTTATCTAGTGCTTTGGTGGACTATACCCCACCCCCCCTCCCATTTATGATAGAATAGTGTGAGGAATGCAGGGCACTCGTGGAATTTTTTTTCCATGTGAATTTCCCCAGGAGTGCATGCGTTTTAGACAGATGGGTGACAAATTTGAACTGTAAACGTGGCCAGGGTGCCAGAAGTGTGAAACTGAAATCCATAAACCCTGAAACTCTGTGTTCTGTCACTGACACGGACAGTTATGAATGGTTTTCACCGCATAATCATGCCTCACGTTCCGGAACGGCAAGCGACAGCCTTCTGTGGGATCCGCAGGGAGAAACGGCAGTGTGGGTTTCTCTTTCCTTTTGATACTGTGTTGTTTTTCAAACAAAGAGTGCAGGTGGAGTGATTTGAATACTACATTTCCTGTGGTCTCCTACATTAAGCACACATCAATACCTTGTTTCTTTATCAAAGCATGCTCTCTCTCCCATCTCTGTTTAGGGGGAACCAGAGTCAATACTAGGAAGCGGTGCCATTTGAATTTGACTTTGTGTTGTCTGTTTGTATTGGCTTTTGTGTCTGACCATAACCATAACAGCTCTGCTTTGACAGCATATTCCTCGCATCATGGATTTTGTTGCTGCACTAGAAAACATATTTTCACTTTCGTTTGCATGTCAAGCTTTTGAGCGGGTGGAGGATTTTTTTTTGTGGATATCTTTTTAAAAACTGGAAATGTGGAAGTGTAGATGAAATACAAATGATCTGGTAAAGGTAATGCATTTAATTTTTTACAACAGTGCATTCAGGGTTGCTTTCATCTGCCCTATTTTCAAGCTTTTACATATATTTACATTAAACTTTGTATTCAAGGCAAACTAAGTAATAGGTTTCTATCAGGTTCCCACAACTTTCAGCATGTTAGTATGTGACTGTATTAAGTGCAACTGTGACTGTATTAATCTAAAATAGCTACATTGTCTATAAAAAATGTAAGAAAATACTATGAGAGAAATCTCTTCTGTATATATTTATGGTGACAGGAAAATAATCCGTTGAGCAGAGAATTTATGGCTGCTCCCCGGGGTAGTTTCTGCAAATGATGGGTGAGAGTCTGAAGCATGTGGGAGGGAAGCCACACCGCTGCCAAACGCCAGTGGATTCCTGCACTGAACCCAAACAAGCATCATGCCTCTCACCACTTCCCTGCTGCGTGTTTATTTGCTGGTTGAACTAGTTCCATGGCTTTTTATAGGTGGAAAAAAAATTCACTGGAAGGGAGATTTACCTCTCTACTTTGGTTAAATGCACACAACATGGTATCGCTGTGACCTTATCGAATGCACCTTTGCTCTCTAGGTGTCTCTGGGTAAGAGCGTCTGTCAAGTGATGAAATGGATTCTGGGCACGAGTAATTTAACACCAAATTTTCTTTGACAAAATTGCTCAATATAAAAGGAGCATTCCCTAAAAGGCACATCAGCCTGGAGACTGACGTGGGAATCAACTAATCCAAGATCAGCGCAAAGACTGCCTCTTATATTACAATCCACAGTGAGAGGTACTCTACGCCTCCTCTGTAAGGAAAGAAACACTGATCCAAACCTACAAGCAGTAGATGTATGTGAGTAAAACACTGGAGTGTGAACCCTACTAGTTCTCCCAGGACAAGACAGAGAGGGCTGGTTTTACGGGGAAGGTCCTGGTGAGGCACACCTAGACTTGCATGTGGCCTCATCGAGTAATAATTTAATCCTAGGGAGAATAATTTCTGAGTGCTTCTATGCTTTTAAATGGTAAGGCAGCCCTCCCAATATGCCATCTGATTCTCCCCCTCTAATTACAGGGACTGGAACAGGCCAAGAGGACAAACTAAGCACAAGCTTCAGGAAAGGCCTCCTTTTGCTCCTCCTGGTGGAATGAACCACTCCAGCTGGCCCTTGTCACCTGGCCCCCCAGCTTCTGATAAGCATCGCCTGCCTGTCCCAGTGCCCGGCCAACATGCCACAGAAGACCACACACAACCTTCATATGTGACCTCAAGGAGACAATGAGGTCCTCCAGCTTTTGCCCAACATCTAGAGATTGCCTTATGGACCTTTAACTTTAAATACTGACCATCATTAATGACATTCTTATCCAGGGTATCTTGCAGTTGTATAGTGAACGGTTGTTCAGTTGTAGTTGATTACCAAAGGGTACAACCACTGTGTTGTGCTTAGGGTATCCAGATGGAGCTGCCTGGGTGCTCTATTGAACTCCAGTAACCAGTGCCCTACCCTGCTGTCTTGCAGCAGCTCCCCCAGACAGCTCAGAACTGGGTCTCTTGAAGTGCAGCCATACTATACCTAACCATGTACTCAATGCAGCTGTTGTGCTTTGGGAAGACTTTCTTATGTCGCAATGCTGCTCAGTTGTACTCCATCACACACTCTTGAAGTCCTGTCTTGTACGGCTGCACCATTCTTAGAAGGGTGGTATTCCACAACCGGACATAGATATGAAAATACTCTCTCATTTATCCCTTATGGTATTTTTAATAATACATTTATTTAAACGCTTTTTTGGATTGCTGCCCACCAATGGCTCATGTGGAAATTCTGCTCAGGCAGTGCACAGGGGTGTATTTGAATACGTGCGTAGCCCTCATGGACTACACAGCCCCCATCCCTGAAGCAGTGCAGTGGAGTGATAACACGCAGCCTATTGAAGTGTGTAGTGGGCCTAATTGCATCTATTGGGACAGGGTCAAGCCTAAGGGTCCTTCTTGGCTGCCTTGATATTGGGCCATTGACCCCAGGCACAACACCAAAGCCCCTACCAGCAACCTGCACAACTTGTTTAAGAGTCATCGCTATGCTGTAACCCCGCCCCCAGGCTAAAGCATGATTGGCTGTTCACTTTGTTCCTTTGCATCCCAGTCTACTGCTTTGCAGAGACCAATGCCCAAAGAAGGTGAGTCACGTGGAAGGGCATTGTTTTCCATGCATCTGCACATCTGACTTGGGGGGGGGGGGGGGGGGGGGGATATTATTACACGGATTAGGGCTGGCGGGTGCGCTCCAGGTAAGTCAGTCCAGAGCTGTGCTGACACGTTCAATGCAGCATTCCCTGATGTATCACTGCTACCTGTGTTTCGGAGATGATCCGTCAAATCCTCGTGTCACACCTTTCCTGACCTGAGCAGCTTTTCTTGAAATAAAAGCATTACACTGATCTCTGCATTCAGGGTTTAAGTTGTAGTCATCACAGCTAATTGCAATTAATAGTTTACTGATGCACCATTGTGACACTTTACCTATCACACGTACAGTCACGTGATGAAAGAAGCCATGCATCCTGCCCTCTCCAATGGAATTACACACCTCGCGCAGGGACCGGGGCTGGTTCCTTTGCGCGAACAGCAAAATGCAAATTTTATCTTTTATTTTGGTTATGAAGGCAGTGACTAAACAAATAGGATGTCACAAATCCTCTGTGTCATATTTTCACTGTAAGTTCATTTCTGGTCATCGCACTTGGTTAAACATACACAAACACAACAGAAATCTGGAAAAATTGGAATTGAGCTGGCTCCAGTGGTGGTATTTAGGTATCATATCAATTACAGATTGCAAATAAAAATGCTTAAACATTCCACTTTTACCATATTTCCAACTTTTAACTGAATTTTTTTTAACCTTTATGTTATGAATACTGAATGTGTTTTACTGTGTAAGCGACGTTTTTGTGACCTGGTATGCTTGGAAAACGAGCAGCAGAAACACTCCTGTTATTGCTATTGGTTAACGCCATGCAATTGCACCAAGTCATTTCTTATTCGTAAACGCGGATGACTACTTTTCCTAGAATGTTTTTTTTTTTACAGTCAATGATTCTCAAAATGTGACAAATCTCAGAAGCAAACTTTTTCATTTTGTAAGGGTCATCTTAAGGTGTACTAACTGATCTCTACAATGTAGTTTACTCATTGTTTAACGTGCTGGTGATTTTGCTCCAGTATAGCATCTCTTTTCGGTGATATCACTCGTCTCTCTGCCTCACGTAGAGGTGTAGCTGGTCACTGCGGTCAAGTTCACCATATGGCGAGAAGACCCTGACCCAGCATACCGTGGCGGTTGCGACTCGGGGAGGCTTTGCTGTTTTTAAGCCCCTCACACCCCACACTTAATCCCTGTTTAAAGGTTCCATCGACGAATTGTCCATCCAATTAAGAGCATATTTATTGCAATAAGTGGTCATGAAAGACAATATATAATTATAATCAATTATTCTAATTATTTACTACACAAAGTAAATACACCATGGCATTCCATATCAGTGCTAACATTTTGAACATTTGCAGTGTTTCAAATTACGAAATTATGTAACCAGGACCAACTGGTAACTCTCAACCAAAAAACAGTAACAAGCACGACGACGTATAAACAAATAAAAAAGACAAAGTATCTTCTTTGACAAATTCCACGTGTGGTGGTAATTTTGGCGCAATACATGATGCATTCTTCTTCTATTTTGAATTTTGTCTCGAATGCTCGGGTTGAAAGGACGCGTTTCGTTACATTCCGTCATTGGTCTCTCGTGGTCACGTTGCTGTTACATAGTCATGAGCGGCCATATTAGTCAAACCTTTTCTTTCATTCGGTTGGAAGACAAAGTGAGCGGCGCCTGCATGAGCTTTGCGGCTTTCTTGTCTTTTTCTTAGCATTTTCCTAGTTTGCAGTTGCTAGCTTTGCGCTGTATTATTTGCGATTATTTTTTTCCCCTGTAACCGATTGAACCAGGACCCCCCTCTCCGCTGAGGTAGCTTAGATATATTTAGCTAACATCTCGTCTTACCGCACAAAATTTATCCAGTCCTCGCCTTAATTTACCCACAATACTACAAGTGGGAATTTTAAATTATTTTATTTTCTATTTAGGCCAGCGCAGGATTTCTTGGAAATAGCATTTTGCTTCTTTGAATTTGCATTTTAGCGTTACAATGGCGACTGCAACTTCGACTCCGGCCGGCCAAAGAATAAGCACCCGCTCCACTGCCGCGAGCACTCCATTGAGCCCCACGAGGATATCCAGGTTGCAGGAGAAAGAGGAGCTGAGCAACTTGAACGACCGCCTGGCCGTTTACATCGACAAGGTCCGGAGCCTCGAGTCCGAGAACAGCGTCCTCCACCTGCAGATATCCGAGAAGGAAGAAGTGAGGAGCCGGGAGCTCACCGGCTTGAAATCACTGTACGAGACGGAGCTGGCCGACACCAGGAGATCCCTTGATGACACTGCAAAGGAGCGCGCCAGGCTGCAGATCGAACTGGGGAAGCTCAAGACCGAGCATGAACAGTTACTGCAAAAGTAAGTTCTGCCATGTGCTTCAGCGTGCATATCATCTGTGCTAAATTAATGATGTCGCGTTAAAACTGCCTAGTTTTAATCCTGATCTGTTTGGGTTTATTCGGGTTTATGGAGTTGTCTCCATATCGTGCGGAAATTGATACACTTCGCCCATGTCCATTCTGAAATAGGTTTTCCCAAGTAATGTATTGAATCTCTGCTCCTACGTATATTTCAACGTTGAGTGAGTGTTTGGAGAAACTTAAGGAAGTTTTCGCTGGCGCTGTTTTATCAATAAGGATTTTCACTTCGGTGGCCGCCACTTTAATTAAACCACGCACCGCTTGCAGTGCGAATATTTGCCATCATTGTCTAGCAATTCTTCGCGCAAGTTTGTATATGGTGCGGTGGACTTTCTGTAGCTTCCGAGATTGTCCTTGTGCCACACCTTTTTGATAGTGAGGGGGAGGGGCATGCACCTTCATTCCTGTCCGTTTCAATGGAATCTAAAGCTGTCGTTACGCTACTTTTGAAATCCGAGCCGGTCAGGTCCGCGTCGTGCGTGCTGGCGCACCCACGGCGCAACTGCAAATAAACAGCTCTCGGTTTTGAACGGGTCCGGTTGCGTGAGCGAGTGACCAAATCTAAATAATAGGGAAGTCGGTTGTGGTTATGAAAAGTGACTTTGGTCATATGTGGAAGTGTGGGAGGGGACACGGTTTGAATGGTTAGAGGAAACGCCTTCCGTCTCTCCAGCCTATCACACTTTTATCGACTGGGAATTTTACAGCCCCCCCTACACAGGATTGTGGTTTTCAATGGCTTTCGTTTTCGTAGAAGTGTGTTGTTGAATTCTCTGTCCATAGCTTTAACTGTAAAGATATAACACATGCAGAATAGACCCCAGACTCTTAGGGATTAACTGTCCTTATAAGGGAAAATATCGACTGGATTTCTGCTGCCAAGCTGCAAGGCCGTTTTGTTATTCTAAGAAAGGGTTTGGTCACGTAGCCTTTCCTCCGCTGACTTCCTATTGCGTTGTATGGGTTTAAAATCCTGGAAAGAAAAAAGCTCCTGCACCCACCCTGTGAGGTGGACACGTCTAGGTCTTTGAATGATACCCTTTAAAATGGTGCACCAGGAATGGGCTACTGTTGATTGCTCCATTCCTGTTGTAGTATGTATTTGTCCTTAAGTTTGCCGCAACAAACTTATAAGCGGAAACGGATCGCACAAGAGACGGTTCCATAGAAAGTTTGCATATAATCTGGAGTTGAAACACCCATCAGATGTTGCCATTTAATCCCACAGTGTCGTTCTTCCCCCTAACTGTTATCTTGATAATCACGTTGTCTCACAAAAGGACCGTAGCCTAGTACATGCCTCTCCGCGTGTCTTATGTTTTCTCCCTGGCGTCGGTTCGCAGTGTGATTTCAGAGGGAATCGTGCGAGGAATGTGCGGGTGAGGCCCTGAAAGAGAGTTTAGTCACATGAGATGATCGTGAACCACCAGCATCCCACGGCACTCAGGGACTCCTGAACTCTAATTTATACAGATTTTTTTTCTTTATTTCATGACAAGGTGAAGGGGTTCTGTTTATAACACATCAAAATACATAGTTATTTGATGGTTTTGTCGTGTTCGTGTGTAATTTCGTTAAGAATATCTCATGAATTGATGCAAATTAAACATTTTCTGTATTCTAAAGCCTTCTTTCACAAGGTCAGTTACTAGATTTACAGTCAGACCTCTTTGAAGTTGCTTCTAAACCACATTGTCTGGATTTTGTCCTATGACGGGTACTGTGCCTAATATTTTACATTTACAGTTAGCAGTTCCTTTTGTTTCAATTGACTTACCAAAAATGTATATATGTATATTTACATGCATACACTTTAATGCAGCTACTTTATTCAGCAAGCATCAAAAGCAGTTTTTCATCCAATTTTATGCAGCTATCAGTCACATTATAGTTACAGAAAATGCAATACATTACTTGTCTCGGATGGTTTGCAATCTGCAACTTCTTGTTAGCTCAAGCATGCAGTGTTTACCCAAACATGTTCATGCAGTTGGTTTGCAAACTATGTTACTCAGTTTGCTGTGCTAAACAGTCTTGCGTAGTGATGAAATGACGTAGCCTGGATGATTAGTGTCTGCTTGAGTATTCATTGCTAATTGAAGGAAGTATCTTAAACCAGCTGTCACCGGTCCCCATGAGATTCATCAGTATGGAGACAAAAAGAATGATGTGAAAAAGAAAATATTTCATTTTGAAGAAGCGTCCATGTTTTATGAGTTTAAGTTCACATTTCTTAGGATCCAAAACATTCAGACCCCGCCCTCAGTTGGAATAGAAACCATTTGTGATATTGCATAATCTGGCAAATAGTCACACACTCTCACACTGCTTCCAGGCACCAGTATGCAAACTCTTACCAGATGGGTCCCTAACCTCCAGTGAACTGTATATTTCTTAGACAGGTTATGCACAGCGGTGTGAATGGATGCAACGGGACTGCGGGTAGAGATGTGTTGCTGTTTTTAATACTTGTCATCCCAGGTTTGAGGGTTTAAATCAAGCCTGTTTCTCATAGGGGCCTGTAGCCTTACAGTCTAATCCTCAGCTTTGAGGGACATCTGAAATGTTTGCATTGTATGGGCCGGAATGTGTAGTGTTTAAATTAGCGATGTAAATAAAAGCGAGAAATGTATTCAGCCTACTCATTTTAAATGTTAAGGATTTCCTGTTTCATCACTAGTAAAAACAGAGTTCACTGTGTCGGACATAATTCACTTAAAGATAATTCACCCTTTCTTTCTAGTTTATCAGTAGCATAACAACAACATCATGGTGTTGCAGGCTCCCCAGGAGAATATTGCATATGTGTTTTTATTTCCCACCGAGATCCCTGCTAATGTGAACCACACCACCACAAAACTAAAAAGCTTGTGTAACATGACTCTTTTTAAGCCCATTGACTTTTGATTGGCTGTCCCCTCTTGCTCTGTACCAAGTGCATGTTCCTTACACGAGTAACACTGCTAAACTAACTAAACCAGATTTCCTTAATTGTCTTTAAAGGAAGGGAGGGGGAGACCCTCTGACTGACATAGGTGTGTGATTCCACTGGAACTTTGCTTGGGCAGAGCTGCTGCATACTACCCACTAGCAATAATATTATCCATAGTAGTAAACGTAAAGCCACTTTTTGGATTCATTTGGATTTAAGCTTGTGAAACTGAAAAACGCATTCTTTTCTCACTTTTTAAAATGTGTTTTTCTTGGGCGTTACTGGATAGGCAGGTTAGATGCTTGACTGAATGTGTGGATATTTGCTACCATCACCAGTCTAAGTATGGTACAACCTGCAAATGGCATTAAAGCCGATGTTTCCCCATGCAAGGAGCAGTATTGCTCACCACTGGTCACTGAGGTGTGGAACCAAGATCAAAGATGGGGTTCAGACATGAAGTATCGACAAGGTAGGGTGAACCCCTCAGCAGCAGAACAGGAGCAGGATTAAATGGAATGGGGCAAATAAAATGTTTTGGAGGGGGAGTAAGGGGTGCAGGTCAGAGAACATGGAACGAACAAAGCTCTGCTCACATCCGAGTCAGACGTGCCCGGTCGAGACCTCCCCCCTCATCTCCCATATGTGAGGTTTATTGGAGTCTCATGTCTGGTGATTAGAGGGTTGAAGTCACCAGAGTCACAGTAATTGGCTCAGCAGCAGCGAGTTGGGGGAAAACAAACAATTTACGACCTATGTTTTCTAGCTGTTAAAGGGAGGATTTGGAGGAGTCTATGAGCACATGATGGCTGGGGTTTTTGAAGGTGGGAGAGGGTAATCATGGGGTTGTAACATGCCTGTTCATACACCTACACAATGATAAGTCAGAGTACTGGTGCATAAGTCCATCTTTAATGCCAAATTTTAAATTCATGGTAAAACCTGCCAAATGGTTGTGCCAGTACTCGTTCATAAATGAGAATGGTGACCTGCAGTACATTCCTTTAAAGAAACTCAAGCAAGCAAATATTGCTTTTCTGTGGACTTTTTTGAGTTTTGTGACCTTTTTTTTTTCCACTAAATGATGTCATGGGTAAATGAGGCCATTTAGAGTAAAGTGTAGTCAGTATTTCCATAAATGCCCAAAGCAGGCAAGCTCACGGGACTGTGATGCAGCCGTTTATCTTTGCACAGCTATGCATATATTTGCCCTTTATTGCCTTTGGCTTGTTCAGTCTTGAGCTGCGGCCAGAAAACGTGGGAAATACCTTGTTGTCGTTGAGGGGTGAATGAGATGCAGATACATAATGGTTCCTAATAAATGAATGCTTTTTGTACAGTAGTGTGTTACCACCTGAGAAGAAGAACCCTGAAGCACGTTGTTAAACTGGCAGGACAGTGTTTTTGTTCGTTTTTTTTGCTTCCGTTTTCTGCAGAAGCGTGCGAGTTGGCATAAAGGCTGATTCAGTGCACCGTGTGAGCAGCTACACGCCTGAGCCTTGGCACAGTGGCAGGACTAGCCAAGGCCGTGAAAAGGCTGGTCTGTTTTTGCCTGAGGGGGGAAACTTGTGGCCATCCGTTTTGATTGACTGAAGCAGCGAGACGCTGCTCATACACCTGTTCGCAGAGTTGAATGGAACAGATGCTCTTTATTTGTGATGCTTCTGCCTTCAGCACGTGTGTTTAAGCCCAGGAACTCAAATCGACACCCCCCCCAGCCACCACTCAGCCCAGATGCTGTGGAGCCGTTGCATGGGTGATCCTTTTTGGGGTGGCCGGGTGGGGGCGGGGGGCGCCTGTTGTTTTTATTCAAAACCAGCAGCCTGTTTTGAATCCGAGGAAACTGACTCCTTCTCGTGCCGTGACAGCGATAACGGTGATGGATGACTATCGCAGTGGTGTTGGTGCAAAATTGCGAATGCCGATCTCAGCATGTTCATAAAGTAGTGCTGACTTGACGTTTTCAGGCTGACCTGGACGGTGAAGATGAACATAACCGGAGTTAACCCCACCCCCCACCCCATTGTGGTGTGTTTATAATTGTGCCAGAATAAGCAGCGGTTGTGAGTCTGTCTCTCTCATGGCTGACCTGTAGACAGTGTTTAATGAAATGTTGATGGAAATTGTCCATTCGGTGCAGTAAACCATGGCTGCTAAGTAGCCTGCTGCGTTCGAGCCAGCCCTGCAGCTGCGAACGTAACGTAATGAAGGGGACTTGTGGGAAGTGTGGCATTTGGGTTTGCATGTTTAACAGCGGTGTCCTTCTTCTGGTAAGCAGTCAAAACTAAAACTGTGTGCTTAGACCTCAACTGGTAGTCAGTAGCTACTTATAGAGAGTGGACTTGTTGTCTTGCAGAATGAACCATCCGTAGTTTTTACTAATCTGAATCAACATTGCCTTAAGCAGGTAGACTGTTTTATGAACTACTTAGAAGGTTTGTCAAAGTAAAGTGGGTTGTTAGTCCCATGTTGAAAGTTGCAGGCTATAGGTCTCTGTAGAATATAATGGCTTCCTGGTGCAGTTTTGAGTGACGGCACAGCTGTGGGTTTGCTGATGTATTGCTCCCCATTGAGGCAGCTGTTGGACTAGTTTCTCGCAGGAAAAGCGTCCTTTTGTGTGGCTTAGCCTTTCCCCTCTCTGGCCATCACAGGGTGTCCATCATGGGCAAAGAAAAGTCACTGGTGGCGGGGGAAAGCACACACACAATTAAATTACGCTGTTGTCCCTCTCGGCCACCCCTCTCTGTCCACATGTTCATTCGTTGTACGTAAGGGATGGTGTGCATCATTCAAATTTGCAGTCATTTGTGTCCAGCGAGGTTTAGTTTACATTGCATTACATTATTCATTTAGCAGACATTACATTCAATCATCCAGAGTCACTTCCTGCACAATAGAACATAAGTGTATCCATTCAAGCAGAATGAGCAACAGTGTCAGACCAGGCTAACAACACTCCTGTCCAACAACACAACAGTTCAAATTATAAAAAAAATACTGGTTGCACATGAAAGAGGATTTTGAGCCAAAGCTCTGTTTGAGCTCAGCCAGCAGTTCCCAGTGCTGCTACGCCCCCTGGCCGTCCCTCCCCCCCTCCAAATCAATGTTTTTCCCCCAGACGTGTGTGAAATGCCAGGCATACCAGAGGCATTCCACGCATAGAGCACCTCACCTAGGCACCGCTGGGACCCGCCCTCACCTCTCAGGGCCTCAGGCTGGGGGGGTTCCACCGCCCCCGCCCCCTGCCTGTCCAAAAATGAGCCACCGCCTCTCCAACGGACTTTCAGTACAGCAGGCCAAGGGAAAAATGTTTTTAACATGGTCTTAATCTTTGAGTACAGTTTGATTCATTGTGCCTGATTAGCATTTCCTTTAAGCATCATTAGATTCTTAGATTCTCAGGAGGAAGAAAAAAATGTAGTAATGTGCAGGGGACGTTTTTGTTTTGTTTTTCAAATTGTCTAGGAATGTGTCTGGGTCCCATATTGTGAGCGGCTTGGCTCTGAAGCGCTCACCCGTGCATAATGGGTGCCCTTGCGATCACTTGCATGTGTTTTTGTGCTACCCGCATGACTTGTATGTGATGAAAAGTTCAGTCTTGCAGCGCTTTGCTGGCGTTGGGAGGGTCGGCCACCCGAGAAGAGGCAGTGGTGTTTGATCTGAGTGATTGTGTAGTTTATCCGAGCTTCACTCGGACGTCCGTTTGATTTCATCTGAAATTAACACACCCTTATTTGGGCCATCTGTGGGCTGAATGACAATTTTTACTCATCTTTCATTTTCAGTTTGCTAAACTGCAGATGACCAAAAAGGCAGAACGACTCGTGTTTGTCAGGAGAGAAAATCACTCCCTTTTGGATGCACGAGTCGCTCCCTGCACCCCCAGAGAGGGGGGTTGTGGTCGCACGTGCAAGTGGGGGTGACTGCACACCCCCCAACCACACCGCGATCACTCCCCTTCTACCCCACACCCCCAACAGCTGCCGTGGCACCTCTCACTGCATGGAAAGGTGTCATTTCTCACACATATTTTACAAAGCAGAAGAATTTCACCCCCAGGACTCGTGTGTCGTTCTTGACTAATTGATCTCCTTATTCATCGTTACACGTTTTCCACCCGCTCTTACGCTCCCCTCTGTCAGCTCTGCACCCCCGCTCTCCAGAGACTGAACTCTGCGGCTATCTTGGTATTTCATTTTTTGAATTTTTTTTCCATCAAACCCAATAGAATGCTATTTCCTGTCCACAGATCCTCCTCCCAGGCATGACAGAGGGCCATTGTATGCAGGCAAATTCCTGGACCGCCTCGTGAAGGTCCTCATTTTTCGTTGTGATAAATTTCAGATCATCAGTCCACTATGGGTGTGGTTGTTTTTACACACTACATATTTGCACGTTTACGCTGCATCTTTAGTGGCTAACATCACCCTTCATATCTGAGGTTTTATTTAGGCACTCTTAAATAAGCTGTCTCAGAAAATACCCGAATTTAGCCATTTTGTTCAGTTTTTGTATTCTTGGTATGTTATTGATACGATGACATGGCTAAAATATTTATTGTAACAATGACATAGGACACTTGTTGAATGGATTTTTTTTTTTTTTTTAGAATTTCACTGAAAGCTCTTTTTTTCAGAAGTTGTGTAAATGTAGGGTGACTAATGTATTTCATACTATTCAAGAGTAAAAGGACTGTTATTATTCCTTTGAAACTCTTGTTTGTCAGTAGTTTATCCCATGTCTGTCTGAACCAATCACTTATTGACTTTCTAACTATATTCTAGGTGAATGAGTGCATTTATCAGTTTTTAATTTTATTCTGATCTTATTCTGTACCTTTACTGGAGTTGACTCCTAAAGAAACAACTATTTATTTGTGCATGCAAACTGAGACTAACACACAGCACTGAAAGGCAGGGTTTCCAGATAATGGCTGGAGTCACACAGTCCAGATCTTCCAGCAATCTAGAAGATGAACGGTCAAGGAAAGGTTAATTGGTCTGGTTAAGATCAATCAATTGGTTTAGTGCCTGGCTGCAGCAAATCCTACAAAAATCGCAGTGATTTCAATAATTGAATATCTTCAGATCAGAACTTGTGCCAATATGCTGTTTGAGGGTTCTACAGTTCAATGTGTAGCTTGACAAAGTTTGTCACATCTAAATCATGGAATTTGAATTTGCTTAAACTGAGAAATTTAGCTGGCTCAAAGCAGCCGAGATTAAATTTAGGGCTGTTTTGACTAAAACTAAGCAGGGCTGAATGACAAAGTTGAATAAATCTAATGCAATTCAGTCATTTACATTTAGGACTGAATAAAAAAAAGTGGTGGTGAAATGAACACTTGCAAAATGATTGCAGTTATATAATTAAATAAGGCTTCTTGTACACATTCCTGTTATGCAAGCCTATTTCTATCTTGTAGTTACTCCTTCGCCCCCACCTGCCCACTCACTGGCAGAATGAGAGCTCGGTGTGCTCTCAGAACGGCTCGGTGTGCTGAATCGTCTGCCCTGCGTCTTTCCACTGTAATCCTGATGCAATCAGTATGAGTCATTGTTTTTTTTACACTCATTTGGGTGTTATAGATGTAATCTGCCAATTGTATTTTAATCATGATAAGAGTTCCTCAGACAAGGGATCTACCTGTGTGCTTCTTGCCACAGAACAATTCCCGGTGTAGTTAGTCTGGGTTGTCCTTGCACAAAGTTCACACTGATAGCTGTGTGTAATTGTCACCCTCCCACTGCAGCTCCTATCACCAGGAATGTGTTGCATGCATTTTTATGTTTGTGCCTTTTCTCGACTCGCAGTCTGATTGGCCCTGGTGTATCACATGGTATAACTTTACACCAATCGGTTGACAGTTTGCAGTGCAAGTGATCAGAAAAGTAACACGCCCATCCCTGTAAATGTGTGGCCAAGGCTCGGTCCAGCGCCCGATATTTGGGGAGTCCTCTATTCCTGCACGTTTCTCCCCGTCCTCTTCACTGAACACTGCCTCTCCCTCTCTCCCTCTCTCCCTCTTCCCAGCTACGCGAAGAAGGATGCCGACTTAGCTGGGACCCAGGCCCGGCTGAAGGACATGGAGGCTGCCCTGAACAACAAGGAGGCCGTCCTGGCCACCGCACTGTCCGAGAAGAGTTCCCTGGAGGCCAGCGTGGTGGACCTACAGCAGCAGATCCATGAGGTACAGACCCCTCCATCAGAATGCGTGCCACACACACTCTCATCCTGGAGAGGATGAGCTAAGCATTTCCATGTACAATTAATAAAAAAAGTTTATACACCTAGTTTGAACTAAAATGAAATAATTGATTTAACTCAACTTTGGAGCAGAATTCTGTTCTGGCTGGAGAAAGCAGCCCCTATTCATTCATTCAGTCGTATACCCGCATGAATTGAAATGAGCAAGTCAGCCTGTCTCACCAGCAGAGGGCGCTGTGGCTCTTTGCGGTTCTGGTCGCAGTGTGGAGCGGTCAGTGAGTGCATGTAAGGCATGCGGCGGCTTTTTCCTCCCCACAGCTGGATGCAGGCCTGGCCTCGGCCAAGAAGCAGCTGGGCGAGGAGACCCTGCTGCGGGTGGACCTGGAGAACCGCTGCCAGAGCCTTGCCGAGGAGCTGGAGTTCAGAAAGCACATGTTCGAGGAGGTGAGCACCCCCTCCACACGCACCCACGCTGCAAACTTCACTTGCATAGCTGGATTTTTATCAGGTCTCCTCTCTGCGCCCAGGAATCGCAACTGACATTTGTATCGTTTAATAAAAAAAACAAAAAACAATTTGCTTCATGTTTTGTTAGGTTTGGCTCAAAGCTTTTAGATAAACTGCAGAACAATGACACTGTCTTCCCACAATACCCTTTAGTGTTCAGTATACCCCTCGGTTTGTTTGAAGCTGATTGATGAAATTTATTGTAATGAGAATGGATTTTTTTCCCCCCCTTCCCTGGGGGTAGATTTCACAGTGTGGAGCTGCATGTCTTTCACGGTTGGGGTGACTGTGTCTGTGTGTGTTTGGGGAGGGGGACGGGTGTTCTGACCGGAAATAGACCCAGTCAGTCAGTATCTCCCCCCTCATCATGCCCTCAGAGTACGTCTCTCTGTCTCTCTGTCCTGCTGACCGACGCTCATGTCTCCTCTGTCAGCGTCCCATTGGCTGTTGACGTGCTGTGTCGGTTATGTGGCGTGTGCCCTGTGCCCTAACGACCAAACCTCCTCCCCCACCCTCGCAGGAGATCAATGAGACCCGGCGCAGGCACGAGACCCGCCTGGTGGAGGTGGACTCGGGCCGGCAGATCGAGTACGAGTTCAAGCTGGCCCAGGCGCTGGCCGAGATGCGGCAGCAGCACGACGAGCAGGTCAAGCTCTACAAGGACGAGATGGAGCAGACCTACATGGCCAAGGTGAGGCCCCCAGACCGCTCAGCCAATCGGAGAGGCTGGTGTAAGGCCCTGGCCACTGAGCCAATCGCGGAGACCCTCCCGGGCAGTAGAATGGCAAATCCTAGCTCCAGTACTGTCTGTTCAGGGAAACGGTTAAATGAGGTTCTGGGCCTGTCTAACCTTAATGCTTTATCTTTAACCTTGAGTGGGGGAATTTAAGCCAAAAAAAGCTTCAGCAGTCCTATGAAATTAATATAAATGGTTAGGTGTTAGGAGCCGAAAATTTTCAGCCGTTAAGCTTGATGCTCAAAATTAAGGACTTCAGTGCATTGCATGTAGTTGGAATTGGGGTCTGAATGGTAATATTACAGCTTATTTTTGATAGAAATTCAATAGGTACTTGAAGTGAATTGACCTGAATGTGTGTAGCGAGGGCACAGAATGTTGAGTGTTCACTCTCTTGCTCAAGCATACGGCTATAAATGCTGACTTTGTTACCATATGCTAAACAATACAATGTAAACATTTCCTGGCATGTCTCCTGATCGCTTCATGGTGCTGAGTGCCATGAATATAACTGTAAATGTGTAAGTGGTCAGGACTTGCCACACACATGCCTAAAATGAAATGGTGTGAAAGTACTTGCACTCTGCGTGGTACACGATGCGCTTCCTGTCGGCGGGCGGTCAGGAAGCTTGCGTCTGTGTGACGGTGAGTTCCTCTTGGCAGTTTCTGTGTTCTGGGCTCTGTGTCACCGTGGCGCGCTCTGTTCTGGGCTCTCTCTCAGCTGGAGAACACCCGGCTGTCCTCGGAGATGAGCAGCTCGTCGGCCAGCATGGCGCGGGAGGAGCTGAAGGAGTCCCGGCTGCGGGTGGAGAGCCTGGCGGCCCAGCTGGGCGCCCTGCAGAAGGAGGTGAGGCAGGACCCCAGGATACTCTCTCACACTCTCACACACATTCATACATGCGCTCAAACACTCACACACTGACACTCACTCACACACATTTATACACGTGCACACGCACACACTCACACACATTTATACATGCGCTCACACACTGACACTCACTCACACACACATTTATACACGCGCACACTCACACTCTTTCACACTCACACTCTCTCTCACTCATCCATTTGCACATGCGTGCGCATACAAACACACACACTCCCTTATGCACACACAAACCCAGGCACAGAGGCTCGCGTATCCACATGGACACACACGCGCATAAATACATACACACAAAGCATAAACACATACAATTGCTTATACACACGGATACAAATAAGCATAAACAAACATACTCACTTTTCCTCATACATGCATAGACACACAGTCTCACTTGCTCACAGACACGCGTGTACTTGTTCACACACAGGCATGCATGAATTCACTCATCCACACAGATACACACACACACACACACACTCTCTCTCTTTCTCTCTGTCTTACTCACGCACTCTATTCATTCACTCCTGACCTATTCTGAAGGTGTGTCAATTTGTGTGTCTGACCCATCACAGCTCGTGATCAATGGCTTTGATTATGTCTTTCAACCTGGAGGCAAATGTCCTGCAATGATTAAGCCTGGGGGGGTTGTTGGAAGCTGACATCAGAAGTTGTGAATTTACAGAAGGAATAAGAGAACTGAAAACATTACATGCTTATTTCGCTTGGCAGACACCCTGGTGCAGGTTGACTTGCCAAGGTTATACTTCCATTTTTACTGTTAGATATTTACTGAAGCAGTTCACAAGGCCAGGGCAACAGGGGGCACCTGAGCAGTCAACCTGCCATGCTCGGGTTATAAGCTCAGCCTTAGCCAGGCCCTCTGCCTGGACGTGCTGAGAAAACTGGGAGCTTATTTACACCTTTTTACCTGCTCTGTCTTTACACACTAACTGGCATTCCTCATCGGCACAGTTCAGCAAGCGTGAACTCCAGGGAAGGTCTGACAGGGTGGGGGGGATGTATCCGGATGTTTGTGGAAATGGCTGTCGTAAAACGCCTGCTCGGTGGCGTTTCCGCAGACCCGCGGCTGGCAGGACCGGATCAACGAGCTGGAGGCGGCGCTGGCCCAGGAGAGGGACGCCAGCCGCCGGTCGCTGGCCGAGAAGGAGCGCGAGATCTCCGAGATCCGCACCAAGATGCAGCAGCAGCTGGACGAGTACGAGCAGCTGCTGGATGTCAAGCTGGCCCTGGACATGGAGATCAACGCCTACAGGAAGCTGCTGGAGGGAGAGGAGGAGAGGTGAGCTCAGCTGCGAGACGGACTGGCAGGACCTGACCAAAGATGCAGAATCTGTCTCTTCCTTTCTTTCCTCTCCTATTTTTCCTCATCTTCGCTCTCCTTTCATCTGCTCTTTCTTCTTTTTTCCTTCTTTCTTCTGTCCTCCCTTCTTTCCTCTTCTCTCATCCTTCCTCCTTTTCTTCATTCCTCTCATTTGTCCTCTTCTTCTCACCCCCCGTTTCCTCTCCTGCCCTCTTCTCTTCTCTCATCCTTCCTTCTCCTTTTTTTCTTCTTTCCTCTCCTTTCTTCTCTCTCCCCCCCTTTCCGCTTCTATCCTCTTTCCTCTCCTCTCCTGTTCTCTCTCCTCTCCTCTCTTTGGAGGCTCCATTCAGGAGGCGTAGACATTCTTAGATTACCTTTATACTCTTAAGGTTCTACTACAGTCGGTTGTCCCACTCTAACCCCCTGTGCCCCCCCCCCCCCCTTCCTGTCCTGTGCGCGTCCCTGCAGGCTGAAGCTCTCCCCCAGCCCCTCGTCCCGCGTCACCGTGTCCCGGGCCTCCTCCAGCCGCAGCGTACGCACCACGCGGGGCAAGCGCAAGCGCGTGGACGTGGAGGAGTCGGAGGCCAGCAGCTCCGTCAGCATCGCCCACTCCGCCTCCGCCACCGGCAATGTCTGCATCGACGAGCTGGACGTGGACGGGAAGTTTATCCGCCTGCACAACACCTCCGACCAGGTGCGTCCGCGCCGGGGCCATCTGTCTGAAAATCGCCCGACTCTGCCAGAGTGGGGCCACCTGTTGTAACAATTGGCTAACAGGTGCCTCCCCTCCCCCTCCAGAAACCAGTGGGAGGTGCCAGGGGTGGTTAACAAACTGGGTGGTAACCTCCAGGACATTACGCTACATTATTGTCAATTCAGATGCTCTTACCCAGAGTGACTTACATAGGCTACAGTTTCTACATGTTACCCATTTATACTGCTGGATATTTACTGGAGCCGTTCTGGGTTGAGTACCTTTCAGGGTACAGCAGTAGTGCCCCAGTGGGGAATCGAACCTGAAACCATTCTGTTATGAGCCCTGTTTCAACACTGCCACTACACTGGACAAGGACTGAAGACCAGTGCTCTGTCTGTTTCTTTCCTCTCCTGTACACGGCTTGCGTACAGCATAAAGGGCACCTGACTTTATTATTTTGGACCTTTATCTTCTGTCTAAAATACTTTCAGTTTGTCGTCGTCTTTAAATGCTGGGTGAATTTCACCTGATACTCAGCGCTGCGCTGAACAGATGAGCAGTCAGTGGTGCTCAGATGTGAGCGAGGTTAGAGGTATTGAAACAGATGGTGAACTGGGCAGTTCTTGAAAAGGGAATGGGGGGGGCGGGGGGCAACTTCTGTTTTCTGTTGTGGCTGGTGATGCAATAGTGCACTTGTAGGAAACTCGACTAGAATCTCATACACAACACATCTTGTGATGAAATCATTTCTTGGATGTAGCCACATATAAGGTTACGAGTACTATAGTGATAATTTGTTGCTCAAGACCCAGTGTCCTATGGCACACCTAATTTATATGTAGCTTTAGCCACTCGGCAGGTGGCTCCTGTTCACAGTTGGCAAAGGGAAGGTAGAAAGGTGCATATAACGTCACATCATCTACAGGTCATGCAGGAAATGGACTACAAGACAATCTGTCAACACATCATTGCTAGAATAACCAGTGCCATACTAACCAGTCATCTTTACAATGGAAAAAGTGCAGCAATCTCCTGCTGAAATATGCTGGGGGAATAGTAGGATTAAAGTCTCATCTGTGCTCCTGTGCGTGTGTGTCTGTCTCCAGAAAGTATGTAAGAAACATGGTCCATATGCTTGTCTCTCTGCAGGATCAGCCTATGGGCGGGTTTGAGATGACCAGAACCATTGGAGAGACCTCTGCCACCTACAAGTTTACACCCAAATATGTCCTGAAAGCAGGACAGAAAGTCACGGTATGATTCCGACGATACAGGGGCCATCCTAAAATGGCTTAGTTTGTCATGTTTACATTATTGAGTGGCCATTTTGGAACGGTAAACTAAGATTGTATTTCATTATAGTCAGTTGGCAGATGCTCTTATCCAGAGCAGCTTAGTTTTATCCACTTATACAGCTGGATATTAACCCAGGCAAATGTGGATTGAGTACCTTGCCCAAAGATGCATCAGCAGTGTCCCAGAGGGGAACTGAACCGGCAACCTTTTGGTTATGCATCCTGCTCTTTACCACTGAGCCACAGTGCTGCAGATAATAGAGATGATCACTGGTGGGGTAACAGCCCGTACCTTTGTCTTATTTCTGTTTGACATTAGGAAGCGGAAGAAAAATGAAGGAATTAATATTCAGCTGAGTAATATCACGCTGTAAGAAGGAACACAGAACATGTGACACCACAGACACACACACATACACACACACACACACACACACACACACACACACACACACACACACACACACACATATATACACACACACACACACACACACACACACACACACACACACACACACACATGCACGTACACGCACATGCACACACACAGAGGTTTCCACACACATGCACGTACACGCACATGCACACACACACACACGTACACAGACGCACACACAGGTAAGCTAACATGCACTCTGTGTCTTTGCCAGATCTGGGCCTCCAACGCTGGTGTTAGCTCCAGCCCCCCCACCGACCTCATCTGGAAGAACCAGAGCTCCTGGGGCACCGGAGAGGACATCAAGGTTGTGCTGCTGAACCCGCAGGGCGAGGTAAGTCTTCAGGAGGCCGGAGCCATGCAGCCAGTGTTGCCAGATTGGGCGGTTTTGAATTTGATTGTGTGGGTCAAAATTGGTTTGGTCGGGTGAACAAAATTTGGGCTGGTTTGGGACTGGAAACCATATGGAGGTGCAACACTCCAGTCCAGAAGGTGGCGGTAATGCACCTAAAAGCGGTTTGCCAACCGACGATAAACAACAGAAGAAGAGCACTTCTCTCTAGAAGAGCAAAGCTGAACAAAACTACAAATAAGGCTTATGTGGAAGCAACCTTATGTTGCCGGGGTTTTTGCTGTGGTGGTTGGCTGCTGATGCTGTTTGTCGCAATAGCATTTTTTTTAATGTATGCTTCGGCTGCCGGCATTGCTTTTAAGTATGGTGCAGTAAGTAATCGTGGCAGTTAAAATACTGAACTAAATATTGATCAAATATTTTGGGCGGTTTTGTGTGCGTTTTGGCGGGTTTTGAACAGTTTTTGGGCTGGAAACCACCAGCTGTATCTGGCAACACTGGGCAGCCTGCACTGGGGGGGTGCAACACCATCCTGTCTCCACTAGGGGGAGCTCCTGCACTGTCACTGCACGTTACTGTCTGTTTCAGGAGGTGGCTCAGAGGACCACTGTGTTCAAGACGGCCACAGAGGAAGAGCAGGGTGAGGAAGAGGAGGAGGAGGACGAGGGCGTGGAGGTCATTGAAGAAGATCTGTTTCACCAGCAGGTAAGATGCTTGGTGTGGGTGCTGACCCTAGATCAGTGGAAGTCATGTAGGAACTGGCATTGTGAATGTAAGTCGCTTTATAAGCGAATTGAGCTGAATGAAGTTTGGGTGATACTGTGGCAAAAGAAAAATTCCAGACTTATGCCACTCACCCTACAGGTGTATAAACGAGAAAGGAAAAGCAGCGTAGTCAGCTCCTCCATTCAAGTCCTTGTAATCTGTTAGGCAGCAGTAACCGTCACATTCTTGTCATTTAGCAGGTGCTCATCCAGAATAACTTGTACAATGCATGTAAAGGTGGCATGAAAAGTTGCACAAACAGGACACCACAAGCCACACATGAAGGAGCGTCAGCGCACTTGCATGTCAGCAAAGGCACAGGTTTATGATCACAGCGCTGCGTTTGGCAAAGCAACATGTACAACTTAAGGACTACACCATTCCGCATATAATGCTAACACACGTCACACGCGTGCAAACAAACCTCATACCCTGTTACATGAAACGCTAAAGTACACTTCCAGATATATAATTGCACTTAAGAGGGACATAAAAGATCGCGCTTGGGTGGGGTGATCAGTCGTTAGCTCATCCACGCTGAGGGGAACATGTTGGCGTCCTGAGCAGGTGTGTTCGGTGACGAGTGTGCCTGGGTCTCTGCTAACAGGCCACACACACCCACCACTGAGACACTTTGTCCATCTCGTCCAGCTGTGAGGAGCAGTGACATCGCCACTGCTGCCACAAACGCACGTCTTTGTTTCTCCCGTCGATGCGTCAGATGTGTGTGCGAATGAGAAACGCGAGGTTGGAAAGCACTAAAGTGCCTCTGCCCCAAGGAGGATGCCATTAAGCTAACAGCGCGCTAACAGCTAAGCGCGCTAACATTAAGCTAACAGCATGCGCTTGTCATTAGAGACGTGGCAGAGCGACGTGGATCTAGGGAGGGGAGTATGATGCAGCTGTTAGCACTGTTGGAGCAGTGTGCTAATGTACTGGTGAAATGCACAGCTATTCCAGGCCACTATACTCCTGTGTAGACTTGAAATTTCCTGTAATTTTCAGAGTGGGAAGGTGGCGTCAAATGTAGTGTGCTGGGCTAGAGCCGCACCTCTCGGGGTGTTGTAGCTACAGGTGGCCGGCAGTTGTGATTCATGCTGGATTTGCTTGCGCGGTGGAATCTGTGCTTAAACTAAATTTAATTTAATTTGGGGTCATTGTGATTCATTCCATTAATTCCGCCATGCTGTGCTTGCTCATTTTGCCGTTAGAATGTCTGCTCTTTTTATCCCCTGGCGCTCCATAAGACACCCTGTCTAATTGCATTTTACTAAATTGAAAATAATAACAGTTATGTTGATGTAGCCCTCTGTAATAAAGGGGCATTTGATCCCTCCAGATATAATTGAAGTTGATTGACAGAATGCCCCCCCCCCCCCCTTTTCTGTTTCCAGGGAGACCCACGTGCAGCCAAGCGAGGCTGTGCCATCATGTGACCTACCTCCCCCACACCTCCTTTACTCAACCAGTTTCAGCTGCCAACACAGAACTACACAACTATTTTTGTATCTTTTTTTTTTTTAGTTTGTATTATAAGCAACTTGTGTGACACTGTTTTTTTATTTTAACAGTTTAAAATGCAGATGATTGTAAACCACTTTGGAACATTGCTTTTGTGAAATAAAAAAAAAAACACTTTTTTTTTTTTTTTTTTAATGAATCAACTCTTGTGTGAACAGAGGTCAGTTAGTAGAGTAGCAGGGAAACTGAATTCATGACAGCAAGGCAGCTTGCAATGTAATTTACTCCCCCAGGTGCTGTGACTTTACTTTTTTATGTATAACATTTTTTTTTTTTTAAGATAGCATTTTAAAGCCTTTATAGTAAGCATTTTATAGTGGGTTTTTCTCTACAGGTAGTTGTTTAGATGGGCAGGGTACATACATTTGAATGTAGATGATACTTTTATGTAAGACCGAATAAAGTTTCAAATTTGAATAACTCGAATGCTTGTTTGTCTCCCTAATACACATCTTAAATGTAGTACATTGTACATAGTACATCATATGCTGTTCATCCTCCAGAGGGCAGTAGATCAAATCCCTCACCCTGAGGTCATCCCAAGAGGAAGTGAACTGCCATGCTCTATCTGAGCAGGAAGTGAGTGGCCAGGCGTCTGGCCCTGGGTGTTGGGGAAAGCATCCACTTCTGAATCTCCTCTCCTGTCAAAGTGGAGCTGGTGTGGATGAGGAATTCAGCAGTAGTTTTCAGTATCTGCCAGCTGGAAATGCTGTCCTCCTGTATACTCGGAATGCATGATTCCTCATTTTAATTTTCCACCATAAGCCTGCGAAAAAGGCGTGTGGTCAATTTCACTGAAATGAGCTTGTGCATTGTTCTGTAAAGACGGTTGATGCTTAAGGCCACGGAGTAGGGCACATCGGTCCGTTTTTCCGAAAACTTCATTACACGCCTTTTTGGCCTTTTGATAATTACCATTTACATAAACTGGATTTTAATAAAACAATGTTCAGAAAAGACCCATTCTATTGAAAGAGCATCTAAGACGAAGCTATTGATTTTGTCTTCTATACACGGACTAACTAAATTGGTTAATTGTGAAATTAGATCCTGTTGACTGTACTTTAACCTTTTGCCACCCGTTCCAGTCTGCAGCTGTCTAGACTTCGACATCAATGTTTCCTGGAACTGAAGTGTGTTCACAGTTCCCCCTAAGCTGATGACACATTAGGACCATTCAGAGTCCCTGCAGAACACAAGGTACAGAGAAGCATGTGTCTGACAGATTCCCTTTCGAAACTGCAGCATGCTTTCATCAGTGTTGTAAGAAAAAGCGCAGAGGTTCAGGCCTGCGCTTCTGAAAATAGATTGACTAGAGCAGTCACAAGAGCCAGGTCCAGAAACTTACCCATCAGCCTCGTGGAGCTTAAAATTTAATTGCAGAACAGACTAAATATGGGCCAGAAATAATTTCAAAGAGGCCATTTTTCTGAGGATGAGGATGTCTTTAATAAGGAGAAATCATTCATTAACCTCCTTCCCACTGTGTGCTTTGCTGTGATATTAAATTGTGAAAAGTTTTGGTAAGCTGTTAATGGTACATCTTTTTCTCAAAGCGATGTCACGGGCACTCCCACAGTTCTTCTGCAAAACAGCATGAGAAAACAACTCTTGAGAAATGCTGGTAAATCTCATGCATGTCTACTTGTCTGACTGCTAAATGGATTTGACTAATCATCCAAACCCCTAACGATGGAGATTGGATGCCATTTCTGATGGCGTGCATAAGCTCAGTTATGTAATGTTTGGTATTCATTATGGAAATTAGCTCCCTGGATGAATGATGACTGGCTATAGGACTCAGTCCCAGATGTGGTGAAAATAACTGGCAAGATGGTTCCCCCCCTGGTCACCACAGTAAAATCCCTGCACTTACTTTCCTCTTGGATTCTTCAGTGTACATAAAAATTATGATCGACCACAAAAAGACTTATCATTCCAATCATACTCATGAGCTGACAATTTTAGCAATCCACGTGATTAATCTTCTGGCTTGCGACAACAAACCAACAATGACCACCATCTTCCATTTTCCAGAAAAATCTGAATCAATGGATCCTGAACAGAAAATGTGTCATCAAATCACAGGTTCAGTGGTTTTTAATGAAAAAAAAATGACATTGGATAATATAAATATGGCCATTTTAAATAAGTGCTTCATATCATTAACATTTTTCAAATAAACTTGGTTATAATATGAAATTCCAGAGAGAACTTCAAAGGGGTTAATAAATTTGACAACAAAACACTCATCAAACTTTTCCAAAAAGTAAAAGGTATCTTAAGTCTATGGTCCAAGCACAATGTCAAGTTAGTTTGGCCCTAAAAAAAAAGTTCTTTTCCATTAAAGTACACCCAGAGGACTACAGCTGTGCATCTCCTGAAATTTATAAACAAGGAAAAAACATAAATATTCACTTAATTTCACAACAGAGCCCACGGCCGTTTCACAGTGAAGTCTGCAAAGGAACAACTCGAGGAACATACCACCAAACATATGCAAATATACAGGGCAACTGAAATTACAAACGTTGGCAAAAAATAAAAAACGGGCGTCTGAGCACCCAAACCAAAAATCAACACAACTCTCCAAATCACACAAACATCATCCATAGGTGTACGTTACAGCAAGCTTGCATTGAAGACATAGCATCTGAATATAACAGAAAACAACCTTGGGCACACTGGATTTGCCCTCAGCTGAGGGAACTGTAAGACCTGTGCACAGATAGAATAGCTAGTCCATCAGAATGAAGCTCCAGCAGCCTGTTGGCGCTACGCTATCTTCTGGTAGGCGCACACTCAGAATAATGGAGGTAGCTTCAACCGCTCCGTTTATCTGTGATCAAGATGAAGTAAAAAAAAAAAAAAATCTCTGTAGCCTTTGTTCACACTTTTTATTTAGTCCGGGTGACGCGCCTTGAAAAACAAACATCGCCTAACTGTTCAGGTAAATTTGCATTCGGCCTGTTAAACATCCTCTTTCTCCTGTCTTTATCAATGCCTGGAGGCATGGAGCATCATTCCAAAAAAAAAAGGGAAAAATTATACTTATATCTTCTCACCTTTCTCCTGAATTTGTAATCTGACATCCTTGTGATTGCTTCATATAAAGCATGCATGTCTTTTTTTAGGGAGTCAAACTAGTCCTACATTTCTCTGTGAAATGAAGATACCACTTGGGTAATGATGGCATTTTTTTCCATAGTAATTTAAACTTAATTACATTACTTTTTTGGTATTGGGCTTAGAAGTTATGTAATGCATTCCTGCCCAGACATAGTTTAACATAAAATACTTCTTGAGCCTCCAAAAGATTTTACATTCTATTTATTTTAGATTCCTCCGCAATGTAAAAGTTTCAATAACAAGACATCAAGGATATTCAGGCTAGTATGCAATCTAGACGCATTGCCTTTTGACCTTCACTTTGAGAAATTCGATTAAACAAATGATTTTTTTTGACTGGTTGTTGCTTGCCCTGTTTTTTTAATATTTGTTTTTGTGACTGCCAGACTCAAGGTTGCAGACAAAAATGAAAAAAAGCAACACTCGTCGTAAATTTGCTACTCATAGTTTAGGACAAAGAGCTTGCTGGTTAAGACTGAACAGAAGGCTCGACTGTCACAGGAAGCCAGAGGGGTGGGGGGGACATCTGTGTTGCATATTGAATTACACATGTATCACAGCTTGACTTCACAGGAATTTACAGCTCTGTAGTCGCCCTAGCCGAAAGGGGGAGGGGCCCCGAGGCTTTGTCGTGGACCCCGGCCTCAGTGGCTCCGCCCACACGATTTTCCCACAGGAGACTGGGATGGATGCGCCCTTCCTTCCGTTAAAAGGGTCCTCTGGTTCTCGAAGGGGGCAGTGATCCCCTTTTTTTTACGACGCCGCACCCCAGCAAGTCCTTGAACCCCCCACAACCCCCCACGGGGGCAGTGAGGCTGGGATTCCAGAGAAGGGTCAGTCTCCTCCTTGCAGTGCTCCCTGGTTTTCCCGAAAAAAAAAGCGACTCCCGCACTGGGGGCTCAGACGATGGTCTCTTTGGAGTGTCGTTTCGCGGGGGGCGGGCCCAGCAGGGAGTGCTGCGTTGAGGGCTCGCTGTGGGATTTGGGGAGCAGGAGCACGACTCTCTGGTTGGTCTGCCGCCACTCATTGTACAGTCGACAGTGATACCTGAGTGACACCTGTAGGGGGGCGGGGGGTAGAGGGGAGCGTTTTAAAACCGGAGCACCCTTGGCAGAATGCAGTCAAATAAGTATAAACACAAATCAAGGAAAACTACATGATAATTCCTAATATACAAATACTAACATTACTTTCCAGCAAAAACATTAATACAGTATCAGCACATTATCTAATGCGAGGTTCTTAGGATATCCTTCATGAATATTGAATGGAAAGAATACAAGATTGGGAGCAGGTGGGGGCAGCTCGCTCACCAGGGTCCAGAAGAGGTAAATGGTGAAGAGGGCGACGGTGAGGGCGATGAGGCCCACGGCCTCCAGCCGGCTGGAGAACTGCAGGTGGTCCACTGCCCCCCGCAGGCACAGCCAGCCCGAGATGGTGGCGAGCGGCGTGATCAGCAGGAAGCACACCATGTCCCCCAGCAGCGTCCTCTTCTCCTGCCGCAGCCCCGGGTTACGCACCCACTGAGAGGGGGACAGAGAGGGAGGGGAGACGCTGTAACACACCGGAGTCAGCCCGGGTTACGCACCCACTGAGAGGGGGACAGAGACGCTGTAACACACCGGACCCAGCCCGGGTTACGCACCCACTGAGAGGGGGACAGAGAGACGCTGTAACACACCGGACCCAGCCTGGAGCTACCCACCCACTGAGAGGGGGACAGAGACGCTGTAACACACTGCAATCAGCATGGACTACGCACCCACTGAGAGGGGGACAGAGAGGGACAGAGACGCTGTAACACACCGGAGTCAGCCCGGGTTACGCACCCACTGAGAGGGGGACAGAAAGGGAGGGGAGACGCTGTAACACACCGGACCCAGCCTGGAGCTACCCACCCACTGAGAGGGGGACAGAGAGACGCTGTAACACACCGGACCCAGCCTGGAGCTACCCACCCACTGAGAGGGGGACAGAGAGACGCTGTAACACACCGGACCCAGCCTGGAGCTACCCACCCACTGAGAGGGGGACAGAGACGCTGTAACACACTGCAATCAGCATGGACTACGCACCCACTGAGAGGGGGACAGAGAGGGACAGAGACGCTGTAACACACCGGAGTCAGCCCGGGTTACGCACCCACTGAGAGGGGGACAGAGAGACGCTGTAACACACTGCAATCAGCCCGGAGCTACGCTCCCACTGAGAGGGGGACAGAGAGACGCTGTAACACACTGCAATCAGCCCGGAGCTACGCTCCCACTGAGAGGGGGACAGAGACGCTGTAACACACCGGAGTCAGCCCGGGTTACGCACCCACTGAGAGGGGGACAGAGAGACGCTGTAACACACTGCAATCAGCCCGGAGCTACGCTCCCACTGAGAGGGGGACAGAGAAACGCTGTAACACACCGGAGTCAGCCCGGGTTATGCACCCACTGAGAAAGGGACAGAGACACTTTAACACACCCACTGAGAGGGGGACAGAGAGGGACAGAGACACTTTAACACACTGCAATCAGCACGGAGCTACACACCCACAGAGAGAGAGACAGAGAGGCTGTAACACACCGCAATCAGCACAGAGCTACACACCCACAGGGAGTAAGACAGAGAGGTTGTAATACACCACAATCAGCATGGAGCTACACACCCACAGAGAGAGAGACAGAGAGGCTGTAACACACCGCAATCAGCACGGAGCTACACACCCACTGAAAGGGGGACAGAGACACTTTAACACACCGCAATCAGCACGGAGCTACACACCCACAGAGAGAGAGACAGAGAGGCTGTAACACACCGCAATCAGCACGGAGCTACGCACCCACAGGGAGAGGGACAGAGAAGGGCAGAGATGCTGTAACACACTGCAGTGCAAAATGTTCAAATGATATTCATATTTATCAGCCCAAATCTACGTACCCCAAGGGAGAAGAAAAGAGACACTGTGACACACCACAATGTAATATGTTCAAATTACGTCCATATTTATAAACCCAGGTTACACACCCACAGAGAGGGACAGAAAGGCAAGGAGATCCTATAACACACTGCAATTTAAAACCTTCAAATTATGTTCATATTTATCTGCCTGGGGTGAAGCACACAGTGAGAAAATGTCAGAGAGGGATGGAAAAGCTATAACACACCACAACGCAAAATGTTTCAATTATCCTCATATTTATCAGCCTAGAGCTACGCACCCAAAGGGAGAGGGAAAGAGACACTCCAACACCCCGCTATGTAAAATGCTTCAATTATGTTCATATTTATGAGCCTGGATTTGTGCGCTCATTGAAAGAAATGGAGACAGGGAGATTGCACTGTAACCCATGGGAATACCACAGTGTTATTAAGATATTTTTTTTTAAATTGTGCTCATATTTATGTGGTCTCGTTTCATTATAAAGCAGTGAGGTTGAGAAAGACATACCAATTCTAATTCTAACATATAGATTTATTGTTCCTTTTTTAATCAATAATTTTAAAATTATTTTCATATGTATGTGGTCTCATTCTGTAATGAAGATGGGTGGGGGGAACACATAACTCACACAAGAATGTTATATTGTTCTTTTTAAATTTATTTTTATTCTTATGATTTTCCAATTCATGCTGTGTTGTTTTATTTCAAAGGAGAGACAGATAAAAGAAATGGGAATGACATTTTCTTCTTTAAGTTAATTCATTTTTCTCTTATTTGTGCTTGTCTTGATTTATTCTGAAAGGGGGAGAGAGAGTTGGTCTTCTGCGTTTTGTATCATAATATGCCTTGGCAACGTATAACTCATGTCATGCTAACAGAACTGCTTGAATCCTTGAGACAGCAGAGACAGACAGATAGGATCATTACGGTGTAATCATTCCATTCCGTTCCATTACGCTCCGGACACATGGTTTATCCGGGGCAGGGGGCAAGTACACACCCTTCACACGAGTGTAGGATCTAGTGCAAGCAAGAACACGTGACCATATACGCCAGTGCACATCTGCAGTGTGAGAAGGGGCAGTAAGATAACGTGACTGCGCGGGCTAGTCGGTTGGCCTTCCTTCGGGATGGCAAACGCTACACTGTACAGCTGGCTCTCACTCTATGATGCAGTTAGCGTAACCCGCTGCTCAAGGCTATGCTAACATCGTCCAGACTGGGATTCAAACCCGCACACCTCCTGGTCAGATGCCCAGCTTCTGGAGTCTGGAGCCATTAAAGGACTGTGCACCACTGCTTAAAAAGATATGGTATCGATATCTTGGGAGACGGATACTAAGTGAATTATGCTAAAGGAGACCTCTCCGGTTTCTGACAGCCATGGCAGGCCTGCAGACAGCTCAGGAGCAGGAAGTGTGGTCCGTGGGGATGTGGGGGGGCCCTGCCTGCTCCCCCTTAAATCATATTACCCCCCCTCCCTGCTATATTTAAGATGTATCAGTGGCATTTTCCCCTTCATCCTCGGAGCGGTCCACCGGGAAATTCTGGCCAACAGGCTGTCTTAGGGTAAACACGTCGATGGGTCACTGGGTCCACAGGAATTGCTGTGCTGTGAAAAACAAACACGCCGCTGTCGTCACGGTAACTCAGGGCCGTCCTCAGCGATCCGCCATCGGTCGCCCGTTTCCTCACACACCTCATAAAAGCTCCGCTCAGAGCCGAAGCCATCGCGGGCAATTACGACAGCCATGATTCATCTCAAAGCGCTTCAGCCGGGAAGCATCTTAGGAACGTTGTTTTCGCTTTGCGAGCATGCTCAGAACCAGAGATGGGTGGGTCCAGAGCACAGACGTGTAATACCGGTACTGCAGACCAACAGCGTGCCGCACAGCAGTCTGACCTAAACAGACGTAAAAGGCAGGAACGCCACGATATTCCAGTTTGAGAGGCTTTAGCTCTTGGGGCTGTCTTTTAAACCCATCATATTGCTAGATATAGGCTTTATTTCCATGACATGGAAAAACTAACAACTCAGAATCAGTGATATGAAACACTGGCATTTAAACACCATGCCTCTGGTCATATAACTTTTCAATGTAAACAATTCAAGCACAAATCTGCCACACTCGTCGCAGACAGTTGGACAGGGCTATGAGGTGTGTGAGCAGCCAGTGGGAGTTGGACTGTGTTGAAACGGAAACGGTCTGACCCTTCCGAGCTCGCAGCAGGAACGAGGCTGCCCCTGACGATCCTCGGGGGGCGCGGACCCTGACTCTGCCTCGTAGGTGTGATGTTCCCAGACGGAGGAACACGCGCGGGTCATGTTTGTCCACAGCAGGCAGACACGACAGGGCTTCCACCTCGCGCGTTAACCCTCCACTGCTCAAACACGCGTCGCATTCCATCTGTGCATGAGACAACCCCCCCAACTTTCCATTCCCCAAAGCGCCCCACTTGAACCCAATGCCCTCCCATTCACCCCCCCCCCCCCCCCACCACCAACACACACACATGGTTGTGTCATGAGTTATAAATCCATGAACATGACCACGACCCAATCAACGAAAACGCACACTTCCTCAGGAAAGTAGGACATTTTTTTCCTGCTGTGTGATTTTCATCAATGGTGAGCAGAAGGTCTAAACCAATCAGCACCCGAAGCCACAGCTCTGGCGATAATCAATTGGATGACCCCCGAATGTCCCAATGCTGTCGGGTGTGGAGACTGGAGAGATGCGGTGCTGCTCTGCTAGGAGGGAAGACATTCTTTGCATTGTAAACCCCTGCTAAGCATTCAGTCAAACAGCTCTAACTGGTGCAAAGTGACGTATGTCAGAGGAATGCTGTTTGGCTGGAAAGCAAGGAAACTTTTATTATCAATCATTATCATCTGGCGGGCGGCCTTATCCGGGGAGATTAACAGTGCTACAGACCATTAAAAACGCAATAACAAGTGGAAGAAACACTTTCGGGGATTTGAAGGGCCGTGGCAAGCGGGGTGCTTGTTTGCTACGATCAAAGGCCAGCAGATCGACCGCGTTTCCAGGCGTGAGGCCGAAACTGCGGAGGGGGCGAGAGGGCGTACCTCCAGAAGGGGTCGGGTCTTGCGCTGCACGCTGAACTGGAAGTGGCAGAGCTCGCAGATGCTGGTGCTGGAGGCCGACAGCCAGTGCTCCAGGCAGCTGCGGTGGATGGTACCCAGGGTCCCCGCACACTCGCAGGGGGACAGCAGCTCCTCCTGACCCCCGCCCTCGTGACAGATCCGGCACATGGGCCTCTCCACCAGGGGGCTGCAGGTCGGGGGGCAGAGAGGAGAGAGGGGGATCAGAGGAGGGACGGAAAGACGGAAAGAAACGGGAGAAAGGAACAGAGAAATGAGACGCAGAGAGGGTAAGGACAATAACAGAATAGAGACAGAGGAGATACAAGCGGGAACAATGAGAGAGAGAAAGGAGGGAAGAGAACAGAGAGAGGAAAGAACAGAATAGACAGGAGAGACAGGTGAGAACAGAATAAGAGAGAGAGAAAAAGCAGAGGACAGAACAGAGAAAGGCAGAATTGACAGGAGAGAGAGAAAAAGGAGAACAGAATGGAAACAGGAGAAAGATGAGTGAGAATGGAATGAGAGAGAGAGGGCAAGAACAGAACAGAAAAGAGACAGAGAGAAATTACAGCAGAGAGAGGGAAAGGAAAAAACAGAAGGGACAGAGGAGAGAAAGAATGACAAAGAAAGAAAGGGGGTGAACAAAGACTGAACATGGAGACAAATTACAGCAGAAAGCAAGATGTACTGCACTTTCATAGAAATGTACCCCGTAATACAAGGCCATATCAGGCAGTTTTCCCTTTCTGTCCTCAACCAGAAAAAAAGAATGAATTCTGGACTGTTCTGAACTTGAGTGACCTACACTCAGCAGCACAGACCAACCAGTTGTACCCAGAAAAAGACCCTGCCGGGTCACCTGGCAGTGAAACACCAGCATGTGTGCAGGACACAAAAGAATACAGATAAAAACAACTTTGCACATACATCATAGGCTTGATGGAACTAAGTTACACTACAAATTAGAAATCCACCAGGCTCTTAATGAAGACTATTCCATGGCAGAATCTCTTGTCAGATATACATTACTAATGTATGCCTGAGAGAGGGAGAGGGAGGGAGGGGGAGAAAGAGAGAGACAGAGAGAGAGACAGATACATCCCGAGATCCAAAGAGACTCAGAGAGATAGGAGCCAGTTTGGATCAAACAAAATGGAACACTAACAAAATCACAACATAATTTAATAGGCAGAGAAAATGACTTTCTGGTTGGAATTCCTCATAGCTAAAAAGCATTTCAGCTTCACATTAACTTTATAGATCCCTGCTGAGGAAATCAAAGTAAAAAAGCTAAAGTATATTTTCCTCCAAACCTGAATTTCAGTAGATAAACCAAATGGGTTGTTTGGTTATATAAACTTTGAAGATTCTTTAAAATGCAGCAAGCGTATTTCTACTGATAGAGCTGCTAAAAAACGCAAAGACAATGGAATAAGAAGGGACACAAATTACCTGACTAGAAACAAAGCTTGTGATAAATATGCCCACTGAGTATTTAAATATTTCAATATAGGATTGGACTATAAGAAATTAAAATGGGTTTACACGTCTGATTTATGTAGAGGATAAGACACTGTGAACTACAACTTGTTTAGAATGAACATAGTATTACAACTGCTAGACAAAAATAATGGGTATGATTTTTCAGTATCATTATTATTTTTTTTTTACTGTGCATCCTCAAATTAAAAATTTGAATTTGAATGATGTGGTCAGGGTTAATAGTTCACTTTGCCCTTTCTCCGGATTAGTAGCATATGTAGAGAGGGTTATGTTTTCATTTAATATATGGAAGGTAATCATACTCATTTTCTATATGGCAGATAATCTTTGAGTCCGGATTATTCCGCTTAGTTGGTTAATCTCAAGGCTTTGCTGAAAAGCAAGCAGTCTTTGAACCAATGAGCTAACCAGGAACATCCATAACTCCTCCAAACAAAGGCAGCTCCAAAAAAACAGGAATCACAGAATGACCGCATTTAAAAACGCATAACCAGAGATCTGCTCACTCAATACAAAACAAAGTGGCAGTCAAGGAGAAACCTTCAATACCCTTCTATGAATGAACAGTTCAATCACATCAAACAAGTATGCCATTAATCTCCCTCACCCTCAATCAGGATGGTGATGAAAACAACAGGCAAAAACAATTTTAATTACTTGTTTGCAGCTGAGTAATCAGCTAGAGTCAGCCTGGACCTTGAGAACAGAACACTGTAAGGAGACATTTAAAGGACAGATCAAATGTCAGATTTCATCACAGATCGAGGCTAATCATGATGCAAGCCCCCCTGAAGTTAGCTGTGCAGACTATTTATAAATTACTTCTGCTTTACACTTTTAATTAAACAAATTCACACATCAAAGTCACCCCCTGCATGAGTGTGAATTACCTGAGATCAGTGGTGACAACAGGCCACAGGGGTAATCTGGACATTCCGATCAAAGACAGTGGATTGTTACTGACTCTAGACTTGTCCACCACTTACAATAATCACAGGAAGTGCTAGTTGCTGGTGATTACAGTTCTGTCTGGTTCAATTGATTGGTGAAACTAGATGTTCACCAGGAGAGCCAATACCTGACTCTATACCAGTTCTCCATAGGACCAGACAGATCAGATCACCACAAGGGCTGATCCTTGGCGATATCAATCCACCAGAGGATGCGACAGATCAGCTCACCATAAAAGCTGATCCCTGATGATTCTAGATCAGTCCACCAAACAAACTGATCCCAGGCAACTCTGACCCAGTCCACCAGTGGATCAGATGTGTGGTGATCGTATTTTGCACCGGGCCTTGGTGTGGTGGTGGCTGAGAGTTTCTGCTCGACTGGCAACTGTGGCAGCTGGACGTTCCAAAGCCTTCTTTTGTCTGCGGAGCTGGGTGGGGGGGTGGATGAGTAGGGATGGGCCCCGGACTTTGATACACAGGGCCAGCCTTGTGTGTCACAATGCGTCCCGTCATGCATGCTAATGAAACGGCTAAATATAGACCATGCGCTCTGGGTCCATCACAGGCATACAGATCCACCCCTGCTATGGCTCCATCCCCCAAGGCCATGTCTGCCTCTTTCTCTCCCCTCTCTCTCTTCCTCTCCCTCCTACAGAAGGGTGAACCCAAAGGCACCCCAGCCGTATCACTCCCCACAGGTCCTTCTCTGACAACTCCATCTTGTACGAAGCCACACCACATTCAACAGGCTGCCATTGTTCATCTGCCACCACTTACTGTCTCGTACCAGTCAGGACACAACATCTATAGATGTAATACAGTAGACAGGGGGTGGGTGGGTGTTGCGCTAAGCATAATAGAGCCAATTGCTTGGCTTTAATGGAAGAAAATAATTAATGCCAGGTCCTTATTTGAATTCAAACTGGCAATTAATGTCCCTTTTCTATTAGGCTAATTTTCCTTTCCATTTTTTTAATGCAATGGTACCTCTCTGCAGTTAAATGAAACCATTGTGGTTAATGTGAATTTATGACTTTTGTGCAACTGTGCTAAAGTATTTTTACCCTCATCACCATGGGGTACTTTACATGGACGCTAAGCTCTTCTGGATGTTTGTATAGCTTGTGTTGCTAAGGAATAATCTTTGGTCTACATTTCTTGGAAGACTGAGGGTATGTTTTTAGAATTCATTTTGATAAATGTGGAAGATGAAAAATAAAGTGGCAGCAGCCTCAGCGTCTCACAGCCTGATATCATGACAGTATTCCCTTTATACACACTAGCCACACCACCCTGTAGCCTCTTCCTGAAGCTAAGTGCGGTTGTCCTTAGTTAGTACTTGGTTGGTGTGTCTCCTGGGAAAACCAGGATGTTGCTGGTAGTGGTGTTAGCAGGCCAGTGGGGGGCACTGTTCCCTCTGAGTCAAGTGAAGCTAATGCCCCAGTGTAGTGATAGTGATGCAGTTGTGAAAAGCGCAGCCCTTCTGATAAGACAATAAACTTCCTGTAGGTTCTAACTGATTGAGGTCATTTAAAATCTAATGGTGCTCTTCGAGAGCCGAATATAACCGGTATCCAGGTGAAATTGCTTACCCGGCTTTCAGTATCTGGCCAGCTAAATGTCCCCCTGCAGTTGGCTGACTATGCAGTCCCCTTGCACTCCTTTTTAACCTTCTCAATTCCCCAGGTTTTCACTGTGACAATCTACTTGTTGGCAGTGTGGTGTAGTGGTAACGAATTGGGCTTGTGCGAAAAAGGTTGCTGGTTCGATTCCCTACTGAGGCACTGCTGTTGTACCCTTGCTCAAGGTACTTAAACCAAAATTGCCTCAGTAAATATCCAGCTGTATAACTGGATGACATGTAAAAAATGTAACCTATGTAAGTCACTCTGGATAAGAGAGTCTGCTAAATGAAAATAACGCTATGTAATGTAATGTAGCCTACTTGTGACATCACAAAGGCTTCATGGAATGAATGCTTTTGTCTCCGTCTCCCCACTCAGGTCCTGGCCCCGTCACCCGTTCGTACCTCTGTGTGGCGAACGTCCCGACCACCGTGGACAGCAGCTGGCCATCCTTGGCCGACACCTGCATGACGTACTGCGGCTGTCCGTTACCGCGGCCACTCGCTTCCTCCATCACCTTCCCTGCGGTGGGGGCGGGGCCAGGGGCAGGCCCCATGCAGCCTGAGCTCCCCACGGGGGCGTGGTCCCTGCAGTCCGGCCGCCCCGTGTGGGGGGCGGAGTCCAGCCGGTCCGACAGCACCTCGGGCAGCTGACTGCAGCGGCTGGTTGTCATGGCAGCAGACGGCCGTCGCTCAGCTGAAGCCCGGTGCAATTACACGCCGCTCCCCATCTGAGGGCAGAGGGAGAGAGAGCAGACACACAAGCGGATCGGTACGCTGTTCCGGCACAGTGGCAGAGAGCGTTAAAGGCATCGACTCCCTCCCTCCCTCCCTCCCTCCCGCCTTTTATCGGAATCTGTTCAGTCCTGTTTGGAGGAGAGTGCTAACATTCAGTGCTGCAGGGTACATGCAGCTTCTCTCGGCTACAGGTTCCCAATCAGGCAATGCTAAAGGTCAAACCCCTCTGCCGTACACGCCATCAATTTTTCATGAATGCCAGTGTCCATAAAAACGCTTCTGATCTCCAGAAAGACATCGGGGAGAGCAGGCAAGAAACACACGGTAAATGGCAGTCTGCAACTGCAAGCTGGTTCATTCTCCTTGTATCCTGTGTCCATTCAATGTGCAAGGACACTGTCCTGCACATCAATAATTTCAATTGACAGACAGAGAAAATACTGCAACAGGCTTGTGCTGGACTGTGAGTCTACTCATAGATGCCATACTGACATTCAATTCTCTCCATTCAAGGATAGCAGCAAAGATCTGAAACAAAGGAAACACCGTATGGTTGTGTGCCTATAGACCAAAATTCAATTAATAAGTAAACCAGATGAAAACACTGTCTAATTGTGTACCACAACAACAAAAATAATCTACAATGAGTCTTAAACATTTTCCTTTTGGTCAAAGGAAAAATAACATTCCAAAGATGTGATTATTGTGAGTAATGGAATATACTTATGGGTTGTGATCCATTAAGTGTCAAAATATATTTGCTGTGACAAAAGCTGTATCATGAAAATCCACAACCACACATACCATTGTATGCCACATAAATGCGTAAAACTGCATTCTTGTAAGTTCTAATAATCAAGCTTTTAAATATTTGCCCTTTTTGATAAATACCATTTTCCCAGTAGGGATGTTGAATGCCATTACAGTCCTACCACTTTTTTATGGTACGGCACATTCAAGACTGATCTTAGTGCCAGTTTGGTAAACTCATAAATATCATTGGTAAATATCATGAGATTAAACGAAATGACAATGTGAGTGTCTTACAAAATGAAGTCACTTTCTCCCACTAAATTCTGGCAGTGGAGATGAACGCAGGAATCACTTGGCACCTGACTGCGGATCGGTTTTGAGCTTCACCACATTAACAGAAAAGATCCGGGAGACGATTATGCTGCTTCGATAAGGAGCCTACAGCTCACTGGGCCTTGAAATGGGAAAAGAAAAGCAATTATGCTCATGAAAAGTATCATAACCTGCTAGAAATTTAAAGAAAACAAAAAACAACAATAACAAAAAAAAACACAAACAAGAAAAAAACTGTTAATGACACATCCTCCGTGTTGACAGTGGTATTTACAGGCATCTGGCTGGCATGTCACAGGCTACTCATCAAACTATAATCTCTCCCTGACAAACAGCATGTGCCAACTGTCCTAAACCAGAAAACATCCTCTGTTATTTCAGCCCAAGCTCCTTAATTCTTCATGTTCTGCAATGCTTACTCCCAGTTTTATAGGACACGGTACATAACTAAAAACAATAACAACTTACAGTTATGACTAAGACTGGGATAATAACACTTTGTATATAAAATTACACGTATTAAAGTGGTGATAGGTGATCCACATCCAGGAATATCAGGGTTGGGGACAGTTAAAAATTTTGGAGTTGATTCCAGTTCAATTCATGAATTCTGCAGGGAATTTTAACTGGACTTCCATAAAGTAGAATTTAATTAGATGACATTAAAAGAAAAACTCATTTATAGAGTTTCAAATCATTTATGGAATGCAAAAGCCTCATTCATTTTGATAAACACCCTGCTCTCCATATTTATCTCTGACAAAACATGTACAAAACATGCTATAAAATAAACTAGATTATTTTAAGATTAACATTAACATTTTCTCTGCTTAAAAGTATAATTTCACAGAGCTTATACTTTTCCCCCGAAATAATGCATTTATTCTAGAAAACATGTGTCACATTTATTTACACCCCAGAATTTAGTTAACCATTTCTTTCCACATCTGGACGAATAATTTGGATCAGTTCTACAGTCTCTGTAACTACCACCGGTAATCATCGTAATTACATTTATTGTCACAGTGGAGCACCGAAAGCACAGCAGTGTAAAGAATGTGTGACGCTCTGCTGCTGACGTGTGCTTCCGTTGAGACACTCAGTGGGAATGGTGTTATTTCCTTCTTCGCTGCGCGAGGAGCAGCAAGCGGTGGCTCGCCCTGATGATGTCACTGCTCCTAACCCCAAGGTCGAGGTGAGCGTGCTTGTAATGACAGGCTGAGAGCACAGGGCCAATGTGAGCTGTCAAATACAGCTCATAAGAAGGGTGGAAAGAGGGTTGAGAAAGGGACAAAGAGAGACAGAAAGAGGGGGAGAAAAAGATAGGAGAAAGAGAGAGAGAAAGAAGGAAAGGGACAGAGAGAGGGAGAGAGATAGAGAAAGGGAGAGGGGGAAAAGAGAAAGGAGACAAGAGACACGAAAAAGGGAGTGATAGAGAAGGAGAAAGACAGGGAAAAAGAGAGGGGGGGGGGGGGGGGGGCTCTGAATCAGCCACCTCTCTCTTCCAGCAGGGGAGGATTCATAGACCTCTGAGGGTATACAACAGCACAGAGATAAGCGAGTAATAATTTGGCCAGTAGGGGTTCCTTATAAAACTGCAAAATTAATTTTCTCATGCTTACGATGACTCATTTTAAAATCAGGAAGCACAGTAAGGGATTCTTTAGTATGTGAAACACTTTCCAGTATGAATGCCATTTCCCCACAACCCAGAAAAACCCTATCACCCTAAGAGGAAACACCTTCATCAGAGGAAAACTGGAAAAAAACGGAAATAATAATAAAAAAACAATGCGGCTGGAGACAGCTGAGAAAAAAGTTAATTACAATGTTTGTAAGCGATTAAACATTATTCTAACATTAAACATTCTTTTTCTATGTTAAATGATCTTGTAATGAGAAAAATGTTTTTTCTCCAAAAAGCCTATTAGCAGGATAATAATCAAGCTGGGCTTCGTTAGGCAAGTGATGTTTCTGTTGGTGGGTTTTATGATTAGCCCGCAGCTGAAGATCACCTGAGAGCACACTGGCTCAAGACGGATTCGAATCCTCACCTGCTCAGGACAGAAAGCATCAGACTGCTGAAACTTTGCCCTGCAGACCCTGAAGAATGCCCTCTAGCCCACTTTCGGGCCTGAGAGCAATCACCCCTCACATTCAGGGTGGCAGCTACCTACTACCGTCATCACCAGCATCATCATCAAATGATGTCAGCCATACGTGTGTCCATGCATGCATGCATGCGTGTGTTCGTGTGTGTGTGTGTGTGTGTGTCCATGTGTTTCCGTATGTATTTCTGTCACAGAATGAACCAATGACAAAATGAGGCCCCCTATATGTGAGCCAATGTCGAGTACAGTTCTGCGCTTCCCCGTGATTTATTTGTGTCTTGTTCAAAAAATACAACCATAACGAATCTTTTCAGCCAGAGAGGAGCATGTTTAATGGCCTGGTGGGCGTGACCTGAGGTAAACCAGCTCTGTCCGATCATGCCAACGGGGGGGGCGAGGGGGTCAAAGCCGAGCGTGACCGACACGCAGTGACAGCCGCGCCCGACCGTGGCATCACATGGGACCGTAAAACTATGTCCCCAAAGGCACGAGGCCCCCCCCCGGCCCCTCCCATCCTGGAAGCTGAAAAATAATTAACCGCCAAACTGTTGTGCTCCAAAGTCTGTCACCCATTAGCGCAGAGGGAGAGAGAGACCGCGTTCCTAGCGCCTCAGACTAAACACAGCTGTCTGCGCTGATTACCGGTGTCACAGCTCCACGGCTGTCCCACGCAGCGATAGAGCAGGAGAAAACCCCCCGCATCATCGCCGCACAGTCTGCGAATTAAAAGCCATGTGGGCGCAGCCACGCTTCCAACCTCAACTCCTCATCCCCACCATGTAATCAACAACTCCGCACGGGAAGGCACGCCGAGGAGTTCCAGCAGTTCAGAAATTAGCAGAGCCACAGCGTTAGATGCTGCATATTTATCTATTATTTATCTCCTTGGCAGACACGCTCACCCGTGGCAACCCGCATGCCTTACATCTTACATTATTTATTGATATTCACAGATATTGAATAATTGGACATTTCGCAGTGCCATCATCTAGGAACAGAACCTGCAACCCCCTGGTCAGGAGCCCTACTTCTCATCCTCCACAGTGTGTTTAAACACACAGAATTCTTCTGTTACCAAATATCTATCCATTACCAAAAAAACACAGTAAACAGTGAATCCAAGATAGCATCCCCCCAACACACCAAGCTCAGCTATTCATCAACGACAGAGTGCTTGTACAGTGGTTTCAGTACGGATACAGCACTACCATTGGGAAATTGGTATTCAGCTACACATGATAATGCTCACATTCAGCAGAGTGGGACTGAGAGCATAGTACAGGAGCCGTGCGGAGAGCAGACTATCTCAAAGAAATCCTTGGGATGCGGGGCTCTTCAGAATTTCCTATTAGTATCACAGTATCATATCACTGACCACAATGTCGCCTCGTTTTCCGCCGCTGACGGCGAAGCCGCAAAATACAATATTTATTCCAGTCCACGATGCAATATTTATTAAATCTCCTTATCTCTCCCATATAATACGCAGCTCCCAAGACAGGCAAGCGAGACTGTGAGTGATAAAGGCCGTCTGTCTCTGAGAAGGCTCTCGCTTCATGCGTGGCGCCGGTCCAACTCCTTTTCAACAACAGGCCACGAAGTGACAAGACAAGGTCTTTTCACTTAATAATTTACACTACGTATCAGATTGCACATTGCCGTTCTTTGTGGTGCGCTAAATATAAAAGCAATACCATAGACCGCAGCCAAGTGAATGAAGTGGGGAGAGCTTAATGGCATTCAGCTTATCAGGCATGGTAGTTAGTTGAAACAGTTTTTTTGACTAGTTATCGATTAATACAAAAAAAAAAAAAATGTTTTTGTTTTTTGTCCCTTGTGACCCTATCTCCAGAATCAGCAATTGTACACTAGGCTCACCTCACCACTACCTCACTTGTACAGCTGCAAGAGGTGGAACCTCAATGAATGCAATCCACTGGTACAGTTCCACTCCAAACTGTGACCATTCTTCAAACTACAAGACCCATGGTGCACCAGCAGAGCAGATGCTGACTGGAGAACAGTCACATCTCCATGGTGGAATCTGAGCAATTCAAGGGTGCCTGGCCACTTGAGACTGGTGTGACAAGGCTGACATAATCCACCCCACAAAAAATAAAAACAAAAACCCACACATAATTTTACGGCCTTAAAGAGTGTACTGCATACATCCATACTTCATTATTTGGGAATTTCTGAATAGAGTGAATTGTCAGCATAATTGGAATTTACATTTTTATCCAAACCTCAATGAAATGCTTCATTAAAAAAAGCCAAGCCAACCGACGCATGTGCCAAGCACGAATGGAGAAAATTTTATAGCCATAACTATGCTGGGACCAGATGTGCTTTTCAGGTTTCTGCAATGCCTTTTTAGGATCTTAGAAGTCCTGTTCTTTTGCGGTCAGTTTTGTGCCAAAGTAAACAAAGACCTAGTTTGAGGTTTTAATAATAATAATAATAATAATAATAATAATTATCATCATCATCATCATCATCATCATCATCATTATTCAGCAGTCAGAAACAATTGCAGTTAAGCTTCAATTGTGCTCATCTTACATACACACACATCTGTCCCTTGCATGTTCTATACAAGCTTAATCCTACACGAGCTCTCCTGGTAGAGAGCTCTTTGTAATAGCTGTTAAGAGGCCGGCCTTCAATGGACAAATAAGTTGACAAGATACTGTATAGATATTTCTCATCAGATAACCCACAGGTGATTATTAGTAAATGGACATCACGTGGCATATTAACCACATTCTCAATTCTACCCTCTACAAGAGGATGCCACAACAGTCATCCCCACATGAAGTTTCACTAACATCTGTTGTATGATGTCAAAGTTGAGTGAACGAAGGAGGGGGAAAAAAAGAGCGGGTTATCTTGTTTTATCTTGACATCCTTCACTCCGCCAGAGGCCTCGGAGTCAGAGGATCTGACAGCCGGATAAACCTGACTAAGTTGTTTTCGGTGGCATTCGCAGAATTTATGGCAGTTTAGACAGATTCCCATTCATGTCGGCCTCAGTGGGTATATCTAAACTCACTCATATGTGACAGCATGCTCTCGGGGCCCTGTGTGCACTGATACAGCCTAAGACGCCAGAGAAGAGGGAGGTGACAGAGATGAGGACAGAATTTCAATGGGGACCTTTCTTGATACAGAGAGTTCCTCGTCAGTACTGAAGACAGGGAGCAATAGGGATCTGAGCGTTTCAGACTTTGAAGACCCAGAAACCTGGGAGTTTGTGGATATCGATAAAACTTCTTAACTTGCAGAATTCAAAGCTTTGACACAGTTCTCTGTATTTTGCAGATTAATGCTGACAGAGAGATTATATTTTTGACTGGAAAAGGTAATAAAAGTAGCCAGGCAATAAAGAAAAACAATCATGGATAACAATGATTTTGTAACTTGTCACTAGTACGCTGATTCTTTTACAAATGCCAGTTAATGACATCAGCTCAGTACAGTCCACCCAAAAAACAAGGTCACAGGGCTACCTTTCTCAGTGATCGACAAAACATATACACCCACACAAAAACCCACACACACACAAAGCCCTGATAAGCACTTGTGGCTGTCCAGATAAGCACACTGGTCTCCTCTGATAGGCAACTCAATGCTTCTTCCTCTAAATTTCACTTGCTCTAAAACTTTTCTCTCAGTTCCAAACTGCTTCTCGATTTACTCCATTCAGTGCTCAATCCCGCTCCATGGCAACTCAGTTCAGACGCCGTGATTGACCATTCAGCGCTGTGATTGAGTTCCCTCACCTCGGCTCTAGCAGAACTGTGCTGACAGGTTGAATTTGCGTCACAGTTTGTGGGCCTGTATGCCTGCCACAGGCAGTGTGTAGTAGCCAGAAGGTGTGCTAATCCTTAGCTAAACAACAGAGATTCATAACATTCACCCATACCATGACCACAGCTGACACATTTCTTATGATGCTGTAACAGGAGGGCATTAGTCAAACCTGTTCTAACTGTGGTGTACCCCAGGGTTCCATTTTAGAACCATGTTTTTTACAATGGATATTGTGCTTGCTGCTTCCCTCGAGAGTAATTTCCATATGACATTTTGCAATGTCAGATTGAATTTTGCTGGCAGAGAATAAGGCTGAATCATGTACTATGTTATTTGGTTGGAGAAATTAATAAACAATTCAAATAGCAGATGGTATGTCTCTTAATAATCTAAACCAATATCCAAGTTATTTAAAAAAACTAATTTAGTACTGACCTATACATAGAAAAATTGCTAAAAAAAATTATGACTTGGATTCTATATGCAGATTCGTACCCTTGCCCTGCACGCCCACCTAAGTTCCGTTGGCGCTTTTCAGTAGCTGAGTACAAAAAGGGGAAAAAATACATAATTTGACATGTTACAAAACCAATCACTCATAATGTACCAAAAACTAAAGTGGTTACCCCTTACGAACAGGCCATTATGGCAGTGACTCCAGCTGTTACACAAATTGATCTCACAAATGCAGCTAATTAAAGAGTCCTTAATCAAGTCTCAGAGCAGTTACACACTTGGCCTAATTCGCTCTAAAGTCTCACACTGAATTCCAGGGTATGGTGGCAGGAATTCTGCACCAGCGCACCTGAAAGGAATTGCTACCTACTTTAAATACCCTTACCCTATACTGTGTCCTGTATAGCTCCCCCCATGCTGAGACTCCTGGGGTTTCATCCCATGAACAAAATGCCTTCATAGATTAAATTAACAAATGATCAAGCTAGGAATGCAATAATGTTATTTGATTTTTGAACCAATGTGATTTGGTGGACTGTGATCCAACATAATTTGATAGTTGTACAAGAGTGTTTCCCTGTTGATTCACAGAGAACAAAATAAGTGAACATTACAGCAATCGTTTATTTAAAAAAAGTCAAAGAAATCGGAGCAGCCTAAGCAAAACAACAGTAGGAAAAATAAAAAATAATATCGAACTCTTGAATCAACATCACAATAGGAGTGTTTGCACACTGATTCAGATGTGTCAAAAGGATACTAGCTGGTGAATCAATCATGCTGATGATCTTTGTGTTATAGTAGGGGAGTGATGTGAATATGTGTGTTACAGTGATTGAGTGAGGGCGTGTAGAGCTGTGTATTAGGGAGAGGGAGTGTGTATTAAAGTAGGAGAGTGACACAGCAATGTGTGTTACAGTGAGTGGATGTGAGTGTGTATAGAGGTGTGTATTACAGAGGGGGAATGTGTGTTAAAACAGGAGAGTGACACAGAGGTGTGTATTAAAGCGGGGGAGTGACACAGAGGTGTGTGTTAAAGTGGGGGAGTGACACAGAGGTGTGTATTAAAGCGGGGGAGTGACACAGAGGTGTGTGTTAAAGCGGGGGAGTGACACAGAGGTGTGTGTTACAGTGGGTGGTCAGCCAGTGTGGACTGCACTGGAGCAGCAGACCGATGAGTGAGCGTGACAGCCAGATTGTGTGTATAGCAGCAGATTGCTGACATCATGCGAAAAACGCCACACAGCTGCCAAAGCCACATGCTGGCCACCGCTGTGAGCATACCAGCAGGACAGGTGGCAGGACTGTTGCTCTCCGCGGTCTAAAGGCCGCTGAAAAAAACCGGTCCACACGGTCAAACCACACAACCGTGAGGGATAAACAGACCGCATGCAGGAGGTGGACTGTGCTCGGTCGGGATAATTTATCACACTGTCTCTCATTGCACGGAAAAACCGAGTAAGAGATTAACATGTGCACCGTGCAATGAGAGACAGTGTGATAAATTAGCCCGACCGAGCACAGTCCACCTCCTGCATGAGGTCTGTTTGTCCCTCACGGTTGTGTGGTTTGACCGTGTGGACCGGTTTTTCAAGATATGCACTGTCCTCCTTGTGGTTTGCAAATTACACTTACAACCGATACAATAAGATACATTTATCATTTCTGCTTGTTTGTCATTCGATTACACTCAGCAACAGTTGAAGTAAGATTTAACTTGTTCCATGTGTTTGCGTGTGTTTGTGTGTCTGTATGTGTGTATGTGTACAGGTGTGAGTGTCTGGGGAGTTGTTATTGCTGTTGTAAGCTGTTATTTCATAAACTCTGCTATAAGCATATACTGCCTGCTCTGTTACAACCTTCAATGCTCCGCTTTGTTCAAAGTAACCCTGAGCTTTTGGTTGGAACTCAGTTTAAACAGAACCGTTGCCTCTCAGGCTGTGACCTCATCCAGAGCTCTTCGGAGAGAGGGAATATTCCCAAACAAGGACAGGGCCAATGCGCAGTGTTTCACCCCTCTCCCACAATGCATTTCAGGATTGCAATTAATCTGTAACAAAACAAAGATTTCCTCCAGCTTGACTTGGTCCACCGAACTTCAAGTATAAATATAGCCATGGACCCATTTGCCAGATTTGGTGGGGGGATGGGGGGTGGGGATTGCCCCTCCTTGTCAAATAAGTGTGTTTTTAGTTCCGTCTGAGGTCTCCCTTTTGCATTCCCCATCTCTCTGAAAGTGTGGGAACAAGCCCATGTTGCTTAAAAATAGCAGTTTCCCCCCCTCAGCTCCCCCTCCTGGGATCGCCTGTTTCTCCACGTCCAGTATTCACTACCCATTTAAGCTGCACATATGTTCCCCAGTGATTCATTCTTCAAAGACTCTTCTTGTCCAGACGGGGTGGTGAGACACACCCCTGTCAGACCCTGCAGTTCCAAGACTGGAGCGCTCATACCCCTTGGGGTACTGGTGATGTCTCCAGGCGGTACTAAGAATAAATTTTAAGTTTTTTTTTTTTTTTACAATGAACAAACACATCTATTAATGTCATTTTCTTGATAAAAGACACACTGTTCAAATGCTTAGAAGTACTTCCAAGTCATAAGTGAAACAAGAAGAAAGACAGACTGTAGCTGGCGCAAGCTTATGATGTACAAACAGAGTACTAATAGGGTATCATTTAAACCTTTCACTAGCAGCTGGCACACACTCCGAGCCTCATTCACCGTTTTCTTGTATTGACTTTCTATCACATTTCCTAACAAAGGTATGTGCTATGGAAATTTAACTGAATGGGACTAGCAGTAAAAAAAAAAAAAAAAAAACTTAAAAGGGAAAAAAGTAAAAGGTAAGGTAAATAAAATCCACCACATCCCCTGGCCTGTCTTGTTCACAGAAGTGAGTTCAAACTGGATTAGCCTATGGGAATCAGCTGTTCCACAACTGCCCTGCCATATCTCACTCCCATCAAGGGATGTGCGTCATGTAGCACTCTCTTTCAGACTTAGTTTGGCAGGCTGTTGGGCACCAGCGGAGATGATTTTTTTACCGAGCTCTTCTGATGCCCTGACATGACAGCACAGGTTCAGCTTCCTTAAGACAATGCTGTTTGCTCCCACTGTACTGAAATTTCAGAGGTTCGCAAACTCCCTCACTGTGAGCATTGCTGATGCAGTGTTTTTTTGTCCTGTCAAATGTCGAGAGCGAGGTCTCCTCGTTCCCTTTACTGCGAAGTGGATTTGCAATTTTCGCACGCGCAAAGACACATGGTCATATCCACAAAAACATATGTGAACCCAATAATTTTTTATTTCTAATTTAAGACTTGCCTGTGAACTCTACAGCATGCACCCTCCAACAGTTCCCCATCTACCAGACCCTGGGGCATACACTGGTGTTCACTTCCCCTGTGAACGACAATCAAGCTTTTTGCTGTCAGAAGCACCCCTGCAGTCTTTGTGTAACTCAGCTGAAACTGTCCCTTTAAAAACCAGAACTATTCACAGACCATTTTCTGAATCCTCCATTAAAAAACATAAAGGATTGAGTGAGTCATATATAGCTAGAGCTTTTGTCACCAAGCGAACCAATTCTTGGCAAATCAACGAAATGATCGTGCATAGGTCAGTATAATGAAAGCCAGGCTTACGCTGCTGATCTTCACAGAGTAAATGAGTATTCTGACATGCAGTGAAAGGCTATTCTCCATAGAGACAGAGATGCCCAGAAAGGGTGGCTTGAGGATGTGATTGGCAGACCCTTGGGCAGAACCACAGACTCTCTGACAGCACAAGCTTTACTGTTTGAGCAGTGTAACACCTCCTGTGTTACAAACACAAAGACCCAAGGATTTCAAGACTTGCTTTAGAGGCTTTCCCCTCACACAAACTGTCTGTGTACCTCTGTTGCTGATACAAGTAGAGGGAAGACTGTAGTTTACTGATTAAGAATTTTATACCACAAGCCTCTTCTGGAGCTAAAAATACCCGCTGCAGAGACCCGGGGTACAAATAAGGAAATGGTGGCCAAACATGGCGAAGAAAGATGGGAATCTGTAATTACATGCAAGACTCCAAAGTAACATCTTTGCTCTAAACATGATTCTGTTAACTGCCCTTTAGCATTCACACAGTGAAAGCATTTTTACATTTTTTTTGTTTTTCCATAAATTGCCTGTAAATTCCACGAAACATTTTTTTTCCACGTGTCTGGAATTGTACTTGTGGTTAGGTTTTTTTTGCTCAGAATGAAGAACAAGTAACTCTCTGTTGCCTGGCAATTTTCAAAAGACCGATCTACACAAAAAAAAAAAAAAAAAAAAAAGAGCGGGCCACTCTCACCCTCAGCCACCTCATTGGTCGATAGCCGCCTGTTCTCCTAGTGAGGGTCTTGATGCTGAGCCCGCCCGGCGTGTCTGAAATCTACTCCACAAAGGTTCCGGCCTGCTCCTTCTGAAGTATTCATGCACCAGCAGACATGAATGCCTGCTGGGCACTGGAGCACAAAGAGCATCCGTGGCACTGTGTGTGCTGAGGGAGGGGGTGGGGGGGTGCCCGCGGGGGGCCCTGGGCACTCTGCCAATCTCCCAGCGTGGCACCAGGGCCCGGCGCCCATGCCCCCTTCCTGCTCCAGCTGCCCCGGGCTTTAATCAGATCAGGGCAGAGGATTTCGGGTGGTGGTGGTGGGGGGGTTGTTTTTGTGCTCTTTTTTTCAGTTTCAGATGATGCCTTGGTAATCCTCCCTTAGAAGTCAGTGGATATTTTAATCTCCAGATTCCTGCCCCCCAATACGACCCACACACACACACACACACACACACACATACGGCACCCTATACAATTAATACCCTCCGTCACCTATACCCGTGACAATGTATGTCTGCTCCTAAGACCACACAGAGAGCGAGTGTTATGGCATGCACCATTTGCCGCTGAGCCAGCAAAGCATTTATTGATGGGGTAAGCATCTATATCACCACCAGACCAATGTCTTACAACGTGGGTATTTTGAATGTGAGGGCAAAGTAAGCTGAACTTTCCAAAACAATGCACTAACCTCTGCTGTTTCAATTGTCCAAGTGCACTCACCATCTGGGCGTCCATTCAAGCTGTGGCAAACCCAGCTAATGGGCTTCTTACATTACATTCTTCACGTATCAAGCTTTTTGTTGTGCTTTTATATAGAGGGGTAGTTGTAGGGCTTATTGATTATTAATGGACATCCAGGGCTAATGTATCTATGGAAGAATAGAGAAATATTTTTACACTCCACACGTTTTCTTCAGATTCACCTGACATGTACACTTCAAAGAGATATATTTAAAAAAAAAAGTTGGGAGAGTACAGTCTCTCCACAGAGTGTTAAGCTGTGAAGATTGACTGAGTTAACTGGCAGCACACAGGCTGGGAGCGGTGTCTAGACTTAGACTGGGGAAAACTCCGGGGAGACCGTTTATTGTTCAGCGGGGACACATTCCTCTTCGAGACAGGGATTAGTTGGTTCACAAGAGAGCCTTAGAACCCTGGCCCCGGAATTACACCTCATCATCGCTTCCCTGTCCGTTATTTTAAACTCACAAAGGAACTACCGCTTGGGCGGACTGCTGACTTCATAACATGTGAGCGTTCTCTTGACACGATAAACATCGATCTGCAACTCCTTCAGTAACACAACACGCAATATTTTTGCCGTCCTTCCTGCAACGGTGCCGCTCACAGTATTGTGACAAGCACTTCCTCAAAGGTAAACCCAATGACCTTTCTGTAATAAATACTAATGGCACATGGGCTTCTGGAATGAATGCCGGTCAAAGTTTTGACCCACTGTGCACTGTGAGGTCTCTCATTACTCCAAAGTATCAGACCTCTCTTCTATTGGTTGCTCTCCCTGTCCGATACTATTCTCTGGCAACAAACAGGCATTCAGGGCTCAGACAGAAGCTACTCCTTTTTTCCTGTAGATGACTTTACCTAGACAGTACAAATGCTCTCTATACACATACCCCCATTTGGCAACTTATTTTTGCTGCTATTTGAGACATGGGTGAAGTACTACTGGCAAGGAAACAGATGCTTTCTCATTGTTAAATATGCATCAATATTCAGTCAGGAGTCAGGGTCTGCCACATGGATTCCCACTTCTCCACATTCCGCCTAAACCTGGATGCCTCTCTCTTCCACCAGGAGTGGCACAGAATAGCAACTCCGCTTGTCGAACAGTGGCATCATCAAACTCAAGTTGGAAGACAAAGGGTTACTTCCGTCTCAGAGCTCTGGCCCCCAACCCTGCGGTCCGACCCTATGTCAGACAGCAGCTGTTTGCGCTGGTGAACTTTGAACACGGTGCGTACCAGCCACAGAGCATTCCAGAAACATACAGGCCCGTTATGGAATCCTCCCAGCTATCTCTGTGGGGACCTCCCACCCCCACCCACCCCCTGCACGGCTACGCTGGCAGCATCCGCCACTTTCCCGGCCTTTCCTCTTTGACCGTTTTTTTTTTTTTTTTTGGTCAAAACATTTGCTCCAACCTCGCATTTTGTAAATATTTAATGGCACATGAAAGCACGGGCGTTTCAGAGAGCTGGGGGAGGCCGAGAGCCTCGGAGAGCGCTCATTAGTGACTGAAGGGCTGCAGAGACCTCAGCGAGTGCCTGACGCACAGTGCGAGACCACCATACGACGAACACACACTCTCCAGAACCAGTCGCAGACGCCCCGAAACCCACATTAATTTCCCTCAAGAGGGGGCCCTCTGAACAGACCGCGAGATCCCATTACTCGACCTTTGTTGCCAGGAGTTCTGCAGCCTACATAATATGTAACTTATATAATGACATAATATTTAAAAAAATTACCCATTTACTTGGGCCTGAGAGTAATTACCATGGGAACTGATGGTGATCAGTAGGGTCTAGTATATTGTTAGACTGGCTCAGCTTGACACAGGCCTTTGGTCTGGTGTCCAAAAAGAACAGTAATTATGGTAAACTATGTCTCGGAATTTTGGGCTCATGAATAATAGAACACAGTACCCAAGGCAGTACCCTGGACGCGAATCGGTTTCTCTCACTTCTGATTCCCTCGCTGCTGCGGACGAAGTGACAGTGAAGCCGCGATAAGAAACACTGCACTCCCAAACTGGGGCCGCCGCTTTTCTCACTCGAAAACCAGGCTTGACACAAGGCCTCTGCGATCCTCTCAGCAGTTTGCACACTACGCCACTGGCTATGTCTGCAATTGCTGACTGCTGTCTGTATTTTGTGTTTGTTTCTTCTGACACACTGCAACTCCTCCAGGACAAGTGCATGGGGCAAATAGACAATGGTAATAAAAGCAACACCCTCCTTCTTCCTGACCCCCCCCCCCCCCCCCCCCCATCTTCTCATAGTGCATTGTTTTCACAGATACAACTACATTACCTCTTCATTACACTTTCTTTCGAAAGGGTGTTTTCTTCATGCAGCCAGATGTGACAGTTTAGGGTCCCTAACAAAACGTGTTTTTGAAAAGTGAACTTCAACAGAAAGAGCAGATCTGGCACCGGTTTCTCCTCGCTCTGCGCAAACCACACAACAGATGACAACGGCTGTGAGCAGTTGCTGTGGTCTGATCACAGCCTATAGCTTCGACTGAATTGTTTCCATCGTGCTGCTGCGCCACGTCAAAGCCGCCATGATGTCACCGACATGGTTTACAGGGCTTACAATAAAATGTACTTTTCCATCCACCTGCCACATGGTCATACTATCACTGACAGAAGTATTAGCATTTAATATCAAAGTTGTGGTTGGAGTCATCGCCTCGACACCAGAGGGTTTCGCTACCCATACTGAGCCACCCTTAAGACTTAATAAGGGCTAAGAATAATCACAATAGACTCTTTTTAACATCAGTCATTACAGGTGTGCTCTCTGCGTTTGTCTAAAAGCATAGACCATAGAACGCATGCCAGTTTGCCCATGGCATCCATAAAGCCCACCACAACAAAGGAGCAGCTGATTAGAGCCAATTTAACTACAGCAAGAGCGTAAAATACTACAGGACATATTCACTACAGGGCTTCTGGTCTCACAAATAACCAGAGGGGAAGAACCTGCAGAACATCTGAATAAATATCCTTGTCCATTAGAAACCAGCTTTGTGGTTTCAACACAGTCTGCCAATGCCACATGCTTCCATATGCTTCCATGCTGAGACCTTCCACATATTCGCTTCTTTTGCCAGTCTATACACTTTCACATACACACACACACCTTATCCAAATAGCACTCTTGATCTGTACACTTCAGCATTGCATGATTTGACGGTGTCCTCTCGTCCTTCTGGGGACAACTGGGGTGCCACGAGCAACCCCGCGAACTCCTACCGAAAACCGGTCTGTCACTGTCCCCTCCTCTTGATCTGTGGCCACATTTTACGGCGATGGAGAGCCTGCATTCCTCACACTGGGATGCAGAGAGAGCACCAAAACAACAGCTGAGCAGAATGACAACTGCCAGGAAAAAATGTACTGACTAATCAGTGTTCCGGAACAAATGTGCTAAAACACCAACCCTGATAGTGATCTATCCAAATAACATGTACACCGGTGAAGCCTGATATACCTCTCACCTGATGCAAAAAAAATACACACACATACAGCTTGACTGACATGCATGTAAGTGTTTGAGAGATAATTGGGGGGGGGGGGGGGGGGCACAGACTGCTTAGTGATTGGTCTTGCAAGAAGTTGCTACTGGATTCAAATGTTAGGTGAATCATGACTCAGATGAGGTGCCAATAAAGTACCCTTAAACTGAGTTCTAAATGTCACCCACTAAGTGGTTATGCCTGACCAATCTGCAGGGAGCCGTGCTGTGATCAGCAGACTTCAGATATTTAGAACACGCTGAATGTGATGATGTGATGATACCTTTGGCAATGAAACCTGCAGCTAAATGGAAGCTGTGTATTGAGTCAGGGCCATTACAGAAGTGCAACATATTTGACATACTGCACCTACAATAACCTGTAAATTCTGCGTACAAGAATTGGCTGTTCGGTATGTGTTTGTGTTTAAATAAAGAAAAAAAAAACGTAATAGATGAAATAACAGGATGTTATTAAGAAAAAAACAGTTTACTCAATATTTTACCATCAGTTGAGGTGTATTAGCTGCTGTAGGCCCAATGAACAACTAATTACTCTTAATACACAGAACTGAACATCTCAGGAGCTCAGATGGAGAGAAATCATTTACAGGTGTCTTTTCTTGCGTCCCTCTCTTAAGGTAAACCCACTTCCTAACCCATACCCTGTAAGACCGAAATTAACAGCAAACAAGTGTTAATTAGAAAATCTAGATCGATTAACAGCCTAAATTGATCGCGTCCAGCTGGCAAGAAAAACAGCATTTACGATTTCCCTAATGACCAAGGTTTGGAAAAATTTAGTTCTGAATAATTATGATATGGTGGGTATGATTATGACAGGAATTAAGAAATAAATTCCAGATGTGTTGAGCAAAAAAAAAAAAAAAAAAAAAAACGTTAATTCAAGAGTACCAGTTTCAAAAGTACTCAAACGTGACTTAATTACCGCACGTAATGTCAGACAGCCCCATAAAGGGTTTTTAAGCAAAGCAACTAGTCATTGAAAATCGTCTGCATGATGTCAGTTTGTGTTCAGCCAGATGATATTATTACGAAATTACCAAGGTCGATAAGAATGCTTACGTGCTTTTCGATGATATACAAATGCCCTCACCCGATGCAGTGATGTAGTGACATCTTATCCCAATCATTTTCTGTCCTCTGAGTTAGCGCACACGTATTATTGTTGTGACAGCTGGGAGAACAATACTGATAAACAAATCGATCCCTCTTCCACTCCTTTCTCGTGAACAGAACAGAATAACCAGACACTATAAAAGGTCCTGGCAACTCAAGGACAGAGCACCATTCTTTACAGTTGTGAAATGTACCAGTTTTGAGGACGAAAAACAGGATCATGAGCTCACCTTGTAAGTTCATTCCTTCGAAGAGTTCACGAGAGGTGTCCACTGAGACGAGGTGTACAGCGGCGATAGTTTAAAAGAGCCGCAGCGTCCTGACACGAACTGAGTGGGAATGGCACGATTTAGGGAGGAAAAACACGCGAACTTCTCGATTCAAAAGCCAGCCAGCTGTTCTGCGCAGCCTAGCCCATGTAGATGGATATTTGACGGCTCGACTTGGCCAATCAGCGAAACATAATAACAAAACTTGTCACCAATAAGCGTGCAAAGAAGGAGAGGCAGGCGGGCGAGACGAGCTCGGGTACCAAAGAGTAAGTGCGCATCCTGGCGGTTACGCGCACCGCTTTTTTTCTTGATCTTAGCGTTCCTCGACATCGATAACGGATCTGCCTCTAGTACACAGGATTACGCTTCCAACAAACAAACATGTGCCACCCAAATTCTTATACCTTCTTTTTAATGACAACGCCTTCAGACGAGTATTGCCACAGCCTGTTTTATTGCAAGCGATTTGTTTATTATCAGTGTACATTTCTGGCGAATACTATTTGCTTAATCATCATTGCAAGGTCTACACTGTTGTATTATAAATTCAGTGTTTCTCCTCTTCGACTCTTGCCAACCGCTTCTCCAGGACGGCAGTGTTAACTCGGTGCATCATCAGAAACTGTCCATTCAAATGGAACACGGGGATGTCGTGCTTGTATCTGTCGTACCACACGCTGTTTTCCGGCAACGTGATGTCTACCTCCTGTAATACAAACTGGACACGAGCCGACCTTCGTGAGTGCATCGAATTATGATGACATACAGCACGTATAGACTCTGCGTTGGACATTCTGGCATAATGATAAAACTTAGTCCTATTTATAATGGGTTCGACTGATATGGCAGTTTTAAAATACATCATACCCATCAGTATCAAAGGAAATTGTATATGGCAAATGCAACCACAGTAGTTACACGACAAAACAACAAAACAAGATTTGCCTCAGTATTATCAATATTAGTCACACTTGGGACAACAATTCCATATATGTGTTTTATGCTACACTCCCCTTTTAACATGGTTATTGTTTCTTACCCTGTGTTTATATGGTTCAAGAATTTCTTTGGCTTCGTCACATAAAGGACATGGATCCTGCAAACAGAAATATTCCCTATCATCATTTTCATTTGTGAGGGCTTTCAACAGAACAATTCTGGGATTTCCCAACGTTAATTTCCACTGTAGGTCAACTAGCCCAGGATTAGGGCAAATCCTAGACTTGTCTGACGTCCATTGTATTTGAGTCATGTTTGCTGTACTCTGAAATTCTATGCGATGACCTCAGAATGCAAGGGGCACTTCCTGGTAATTGTTACATGTATTTTCACATTCTAAACAAAAAGAACAACGAGAGGAAACACCCATCTGTCAATATGCGCATCTGTCACACCATGTTTCTGGCTGATACCAAGCTGTTGAATTGTCGTGCCTACCGAAAATCAGCCATGTCAACTTTATTGTTAAATACTGCACGCACACCCCCTCCACATTATGTTTCCTAGTCGTATAACTTGTCCATTTCCGATTCTGCTAGGAAAAACCCACTTTGGCATTAGTGGAATTCCCATCTTTTTCTGTAGTGCCTTAGTCATTTTATTAGTTTTTAAAGGTGCTACACATGTTGGTGCAGTTTAAATAGCTCCTGGTTCACTTATTCATGTCAGGGTCACTTTTTCCAATTTGGTCCCACAAATGGTTGCCCATTAATGATCATTTCTGAAAACTTGTGTGAAATTCTCTGGCAATATCTGAGGCAGACAGGCCACAAGACTAGTACATTTGGCATACCATAGTCCTTTACCTTGGTGAAGAGGGTCAGGATGGGTAATTGCTTCTGAGAGGAAAATCTGTTTCTGAGGAGCAGAAGACCATAGTACTTTGCCTGCTGGAGATGCCTTAGTTTCAGCCAGTACATAATGTGTCTGTAAATGGAGCATTAATCAGAGATTAGATTGATTAGCCGTTTATTCCATAAAAAGTCCTTTAAAATCAGCTGCCGCATTTCTGTGAATCTAGGTCTTAGAAGTCAATCAGGCGGTTATCGACCAAGCCAGCACTGGCCTTTCAAAAATGAAAAACTGTTAGTAGGGAAAAATTTTCTAAAGAAAGACTTTATGATTAGGGGAATACTAACCTGTTCTGCCTGAACCAAATGTGTGTGGATCTGGTGGACACTCCAGACACCACAATGACAAAACACAAGTAGAGGAAATGGTATTTTGAGAGAGGGAGCAGTCCACACCCCCCTTTGTCCAGCTAAAAGGGAACATATGAGGAAGCACTAGGGAGTGAGGTACAGCCCCCCCCCCCAAGGAAGGGAAACACTACGATCTGGGGAAGAGAGGGTACAGACTCAAGACCTCCATCTGCTCTGTTATTGTTTTGCCCAGACCTCCATGCCAATGATCTTGCATGTGTCAACCTCCCCAAACAGCATTCCCAAAAGTAGCCACAGTTGGCTCTTCCAAGCATGACCCAAACCCTGAGGCTCTAGTATTCATCCTGTTGCACCCAGGACCAGCTTAACTGCCCCTGAGGGACTGCCCTGTAGCAGCAGTGTAGCATAGTGGTTAAAGAGCAGGACCTGAAGTACTTGAAAGGTTGCCAGTTCGATTCCCCACTGGTGCACTGCTGCTGTTCCCTTCGGCAAGGTACTTAACCCACAACTGTTCCAGTAAAATATCCAGCTGTATACACGAATAAAACTGTAATCTACGTAATTTGCTGTGGATAAAAGCCACCCATTTCAACACCCCCAGAATAAGAGTGAGGCCTTTGCCTGTGCTGCTGCAGTCTGCTATGCTACTGCTGACCTCATTCAACAACCGAATAGTACAAAAGGACTGTGGTCAAAAGTACTGCTATTGCAAACCACATCCAGAAAGTATGGGGGGGGGGGGGGGGGGTGGGGGTGGGGCAGTGGTTCATCAAAATATTCCACCTGCTCTGTGACGGCCTAAGAGTGCAATGCATAGAAACGACATCAAAGAAGCGATCACAAACCTTAGGCGTTGTATGACTACAGCAGTCTCATGTTTAAGTTTGTGGGTTTGAGCACTCCATCACTGAAGGGTGGGGGTTGCAATTAGATAAACAGTTGCTTGCAGTGATGCACAGCGAATAGTAGGTGCCTTCCTGCCCACTGTTGAAGAGAATGCAATTTCCCTATGATTGAGCTCCCATCTACACAGGAGAGCACCGAGAAGCATGCTGATGTCAAGAAGCATACAAGATCAAAAATGCCAAACACATTATTTACAAGAATAGATGAGAATTTAGGAACAATGCTACATTCAAACAGCCTGTGCATTTTAAACAAATGCAGAAAAAATGTTTTTGTCAACTTGCTTTAAGTTCCCACAGCCGATCTATTTAAACTAACTCTTAGGAAAAAGCAATATAGATTAAAATGTAAAATAAGTAGCACCTTTCCATGTTGAAGTAAACTGCATGCATTACAAAACAAGCCGTTACCACATACAACTTTATGCAAACAATGCCAGATATATTTTTCAATATACAATATATTTTGAAATGTATTTCACATCTTTTCTCTGTATTTGGGGATTTATTACCATAAATTGACATTTTTCATTAGGGTCTGCACGCAGTTAGGTGGCATAGTCTACGTGACACGTGGCACTCCGACTCAACAAAAACATATTAACAGCCAGATTTGGAATCAAAGTTATGCCTTTCGGTATCAGTGGGTTTCTGGCCAGCGCATTTGGCAAAAACGATATAAAATACTGTTGCACACAGTGTTGTTTTAAAAAAAAAGCCAACTACACTCATTTGCAGTGACAGAACGTACACAATTAATATGCAATGTGATCATCCAGTTAGGTAATGTGGATAGTTAATTCCGAGAACAAAATGAGTATTTTGGGTTTGAAGTGACGTATGTAGACAAGCATCGTCGTCACCAGTACACATTTTTACCGCGAGCAGACCTGCACTAACACCTATGACTCTCAACCGACCGCCTGCACTTCGTCCACATACTATACAAAATCTGATGCACTGGGTTAATCACACAGAAATTAGATCATGTTTAAAAGAAGAAGCACTGATTGCGTAGGCTGACTCGCTCACCCACGTAATACTAGACAGCTCGCATTATTTTTAGACGTGTATTACGTCCTAGAGAGGTTATATTTAGACCTCGTTCTAACTCGATGTTTCGTAGTTTATTTTTCACAGTACCGCCAGAATTCGGGAATTAACATGCGCTCGAATCCAAATTTTGTTCTTCCAATTCAAACTGTCACTGTAGCTCGCAACATTATTCGGTAGCAAATACACTTCCTCACCTTAACAAAGTGACCGTGCAGGCAAAGGAAACTCGGCTATTTGCTTGCACGCTATTGGTGGAACGGGACTTTTCTTCCTGTTAATACCAACCATTTGATTCGCTGCTGGACGTTCAAACGCAGTAATGACAGGCAGGCGCGGCAAACACAGAATTTAAACAAGTACATCCAACCACTGTCTCAATAATATCTCATACATGGTATTTCGGAAAAAAAGAATAAGAAAAAAAAAACATGTAAACTTTGTCGAGCCTATATGAACTTAAAGTGTAATTTGATAGTAATTCATTTTTTGAAATAAATACCCTTTACAGAAAAGCCCGTGCTTCAATAGTTTATCAACCACATAATATCTAGGGTGCCTAATTAAAGTATGAACACAACACCAAAAACAGATAAGTGCCTTATCTTGCTTTCAGGACAGTGTTCTACGCATTATATGTAAACAGGTCATGAAAATTAAACTATTTTATGAATTGCGCCGTGAGATTCGTTTTGACTGATTATTTGGTCGCTGAAATGGCATGGCCTTTATTGTAAAATAAACTTGTAACGCGTCGTTATTAAAGAAACTATTCCCGGGTAAAACAGGGCAATGAGATTTTGCCTGCTTAGCCTTGCCTATATCCTGTCTTGACAGATGTTCCATTCGTACCCCTAACGATTTGGAGGGCGCATTACTTCAGTAATGACGTAGCTGAGGCAATACCCTACCTTTGTGACTACTTCACCGCCTGTCACTGTCCGACCAAGAGATAATTGAAAAATGACTGACAATGGCATCCTAAAATGTATTTTTAAAATGCGTAGCCGTAGCCTTCAACTTACTTCACGTTTGCAAGATGTTCAAAGAATCTCTCCCAATCTTTTCTTAACGCTTTAAACGGGTTACGTTTATTATAAAATATTTATTATTTATTTATATTTTCATTATATTTATATTGTATATTATGTATTTATACATTTAAAACAGTGATTGTTGGTAAGTCTATTACTATAAAGAAATTCCATCTTTTCGAAATTATGTGATCAAGTCATACGTGTAGGCTCACCGATTTAAAGTGTCCTCAGAAGAAAAGTCCTCCAGCCATGCCACAATGCACTTATTGTTATATTGCGTTATGTAACACCGACAGTCTTGTAGAGCTATTTCAGGACTGTTTTTTGTGAGTGCCAGACAGGAGAACGCGACCACAACGTAAATAGGACTTAACAGCAACAATCTGACGTACATGCGTAATTTGGCTCGGCTTACAGACCGCGTGGAGTTTGTTTGCTTTCTCGGTACTAACCACATGGATGGTGGGCGGCTTTGCAACGCACTGCAAGTCGCAATGCTGTAGCTCGAGTGACTGCAATAAAAGGTGTGCATTTTTACCTTCTTTCAAAACGCTTTGCTTAGTTAAATCAACAACATTAAAATCTTTAATGTTCAGTGACGATGCAGTAGCAGATTTAGTGCATTCAGTTCTTTTATTTTTTTCATTAAAAAAACTTTTCTTGTTATCTTTTAATGTTTTTTTTTCTACCATCGTTCAAAACATGTTCTACTTAAATAAATTGGCAATGTTTTCCCCTAAGAGTAGAAATGTTTTAATTTATTCTGCGACTTAACTTTATTCTGATTTCAGGCATGTGCAATCCGGCAGAACATTACCATATCATTGTTCCACCTCGCTTTGAAGACGTTGAGGATGAGGAATACCGTGCACCGTTTCCTCCTCCAACATCCCCAGTTTCTGTTCAGTTTCCAAGGAGACGCACGGGAACATCAAGCTCGTCTGCGCACAATCTGCCAAGCGAGGAGGGTAGGGGCCGTACGCTGCTGAAATACAAAAAATGCATTTGTATGCATTCCAAGCCATAGACAGGCACAGACAGTCTGCCTGCCTGTGTATTGTGAAAGTAACATTAGTGTCATGTATATAAATATTTTTTTTGTATTTATTTAAGTATTTATAGTAATTATATGTACATGTATGACAGCATTTCAACTTTTACACTGTATATGCAATTTGGTACATTTAGTTAGATGACATACTTGCAATCCTACAACATATTTTTGAATACAATTATGCACATGAAAGTAGTAATATGTATTCTCAAATGCATGGAGTATATTTTGATACTGTATTAAATATGAAGCCATCCAATTTTGAATTTCATGTTTTAAAGTTTTGTTTTTTTAAAGTCTTTTTGTAAGGGTCTATCCATATATCTCTCATATACAGTAAAACAGCATCACAATCAATTAGGCAAACAGTTGAAGTATGCATGTCTCATATGAACATCTCATTTTTGTAGGAATCTAAAACTGTGTCAGACCTTGGCTCAAAAACTTTCCAGATTTCCACATAGAGTCTGCTTTAGTTTCCTGATAGCAGCCCTTTACAGCACCTGTAAATATCAGAGATGATATAAACTCTTTTTTTCTGAACAGATGAGAGGGTGGGTGGGCTTCTTCTTAGCCAGATGGAGGAGAGACCCATGACGATGCAGACCAATCAGAACGTCACACTGGACATGGACAAGTCAGTTAACACCTGGTACCTGTGGTGTAACTGAAAAAGGAGTTGTGTTATCATTACATTTCGTTACATTACATTACATTCATTTAGCAGATGCTCTTATCCAGTGCAACTTCCAGCACAAAAGAACAGAATTGTATCCATTCAAGTTGAATGAGCAACAGTGTCAGACCAGGCTAACAACACTCCCAGACCAGTGAGTGTGAGCATAACACTATTCACGCCCTACCACAAGTTAACTTGTGTGGGCTGACTAGGCAAGGAAAGCCAATAACATTATATATAATACATTATATACATTTGAAGAACAATTTTAAAAAGAAAAACTATTATAAAGCCTTGTTTGCCATGGTTGGAGATTCATTGGACTGTTCTGCCATCTATAGGATTACATTAGTAACTGCATGTTTGCTGTCTTTTGTCAGTTGGAAGTGCAGCAAATGGAAGTACATTTCCTGTTTGAATTGTTCTCTGTTGTGCTCTTACAGGCTTCTGTCCAAAAATGGGATTTCTGCCCTGTGTAATATTTTTGGAAACGTCTCTTTCAAAGGGCAAGGCCATGAGGTAAGTGAAACAGGTAGCTAAAACCGAAGGGTGAGAAATGAAATGCATGGTGTGAGACATAAAGAGATAAAGAGATATAATATCAGTTTGTGGAATTTATAAAGACAGAATGTTTATGAAGAATTCAGACTTAACATTAAAAGTTAATTACGGTGAGTTAACAATTGTCGTCATTTGTAAGATGAAAAGATCATATTTTTCCAAAATTGTACATTTTAGCTTATAAGCTTCAAATTGTTGCCTTCAAGTCAGAATATTATGTCAAAATTTTGTAAAAATCCCTTCATTTTAACATACACTGCTGGAACATGTAGGTGAAATTGCATATAAAATGGTAGTAACAGCTATTATTATTAATACGGCATGCCACAAATTTTTACATTTCAGATAACTGAATCTAGCATGAAGGTAGAGCATTACAATGTGTCAGTTTGCCTGGAGTAAGTCTATGTTTCATGCACATTCAGAGGGAGAATTCAGAGGGACAGAACAAAAAACTTTGTGTGTGTAAGAAGGTGTGTGTGTGTGTGTGGATGACAGAGAGAGGGAGAGAGAGGGTGGTATTCTGGGTCATAGATAATCTCTTTGGCTGGGATTTTCGTGAACATTAATGCTCGTGCAGCTGTTTTGACAATGAATGTGTGTTGATCCTCGGATGTTATGGCTAATCTACCTGTAATCTCAGCACTTCATATGTCTGCTGGACAGGAAGTCCAGATGGCACGTCCAGAGCCTTTCTTTACTGCTGTCGTCATAACCGGGTGCCCTAATAACCACGGAAACAACATCTGAGGCATGTGTACCACTTTCCTTAAATAGCACCTCAATATTACATTTTTCATTTGCCTGGTAGCTTTACGTATCTCACACTTTATGTGTTATCTGTCCGTACAGTTTCACTGGGGTAATTTCGGATGCTTTGCTCAAGGACACAACTGTGAGTGTTCCGCCTGGGAGCTGACCCTGCAAACTTCTGGTTTCAAGCCAAATCCATTAACCACAAGGCCACACTGCAACGCAGGTGTATGTGCCGCGTTGTTCAATGGCAATGTGTTTGCTTTTGTACATTTCATTTTTTTTTTTTTTATTACGGGGTCTGTGTTTTTTTGAGGCCTCTACCTCTGTCCTTCTGTTCACACAGTTCAGGACATACAGCAGGTATTTACTTGCATCTCAGAGTACGCCTGCAGTCTTTCCAGGGCTGTGTTGCATCTTTGCATGGATATATACCGGTGCACTTTCACAGCAGAGAAAAGCTGGCCATGTAGGCCCATAACCTTGCAGGAATTGCACCAAACAACACCGGTGTGCAAATTTATTGCAAGAAAGCAGTCGAGGAAGAAACAGCATTTTGATGTGAAATGCAGCTGTACCCCAGTGCAGCTATAGAAGCCTGCCTTTTAGATCGAGACTACTGACCTGCGCAGCGCTGTTCAGTAATTTATTCAGGTGGCGTCCAGGGCCACCTTGTTAGGTGACCTCAGTCTACACCATGTAAGGTAAGCAAAGCAGAGTACTGAGGATTATTGTACATTAGACACAGTGTGCTGCACGCTTTTAAAAAGGTACACGCGGCTGTGCGAATCAATTTTAACTTTGCTCTAATTCCCTGAGTGCGTAAGTGACCGCCGAAATGAAGTAAGCTCTGCATTGGTGATTGGCAGCCAATACCGAGGCCTTGTCTATGTTAATCCCCCCCCTGCTGCTCCTGCATTTATAGCTGCCAGGTCCACGTCCACAGACTTACCTTTCTCCCCAAGTAAAAAGAAAGTGAAACCTGCTGGTTGATACCAAAATAAAAATAACCCCACACGTTTTAACCGGATTACAGAAAGCCCCTAGACAGTTCTAAGATAGCAATCTTAATGTTAATGTGGCTGTCGCACAACTCGCGGACTGTGCGGGTTTTAAGGTTTAATCCCCAGCAGCGATTTGTCGGACAGTAGGTTAGCCCGCACAGCTCTGCCAGAGAGCCATTTAATATGAAGGTGCAACAGTTCGGCTTTGCAGGCCATGCGCTCACCCACAAAGGAAGATGGACTTTGGCTGGCTGCCTTTTACAGTATTCGTTAATTTGGTCACCTTCCATGAAGTTAAAGTCCAGTACTGTCATCAACAGGGGTACTACCAACAATTGCTTTCAATGTGTAAATGAGGATGCAAACTCCTTCAAACAGAAGTGTTTCCACCGGGAAATTCTACCCTGGAGTGAAGATATGCTCATATACTCATACCACTTTGTTTCCGAAAGGCCCAACTGAAAATACATCCAAAATATGCACCAAGGTTTCTCCAGTCTTCGTTCTCACTTGTAAATAAAGATGTTTTCTGGGTTTCAGAGTGGTTTTTCCCCTCACAGTGAATCTGAACTTCTGTCCTCTCACACAGACATGTTCCTGTCTCATCTGTCCAGGCAGAAGACCTGCGCACCCTTTTGGACAGTTTCCAGTGCTGGGGACGTCAAATCTTCCCTCAACATGCATTTGAGGACCTAGTCACACAGTTAGAGGAGATTGGAGACACCACTGAAATACAGGTATATCTGACTTCCATCTCGACAGTACACTGACGGAAGCAAAACGAAATAGCTTGTAATATTACATAACGGTTCGCAGCAAAAGAACCACATAAACTGAAATGCATTTGGAAATAAAGTCTATGCATGTCTTTCATGTAATCTTACTCTTTACGAGTCATCAAAAATCAATCAAAACCTGGTTGATCAAAATGCAACAAACCAAAATGGATGTGTTGTTAAACATTGCTGTAACAAACCTTACACTGGGCAGTTTATGATGCTAAATGTTAAGATACTTTGTAACAAACCCTGGCCATACTAAAATAAATTACTAAACTGGTGTGATAAAGGAGAACTGCTGGAAAGTGAAAATGTATAAATTGAAATGATCAGTCATATCTTTTTGACAGTTGAAGGCCCTGAGTAATAAGTGTCTTGAATCAAGCATGAGAAGGATGTGAATTGCACCATTATTAATATAAGTATGGTATTGTATGGTACACAGAATACCTAAATTCATAGGGAACAACTGTATCAGAATATTAATGGAGTTGTGTTTGACAGCAGTTGTGTATTTCATAATGAGACAAGAGATAATATCACATGGTAAGACAAGTTTGCTTTGATAATTTTATTTGATGTATGTGTGTTTTTTTGTCTTGTCAATCAATGGTGCTTAATCGCCAGACTTGCTTGAGAGGTATACAGCCAGACTTTGTGTCGACTTGTGGTCAGACTGAATGTGATGGGTGTGAAGATCCAGGTGAGTAAGCTGCTGTTCTGGGGTCAGTTAGAACGCACGAGAAAGGGAGGGAGGTTGTTCCCCTGGGCCTCATCATATGTATGACATCACACAGGGAGAACAGAATCTTGGGAATTCATTGTGCAGCTTCACTGAATCCCTGAGGCTTAATTATTCAATTTTGAAGCCTCACAGAATGAAAGGCTAGCCAGCAGCATCATTGGTCTCTTGGGGGCTGTAACGAGATTCTGAACAGCCAAGGAAAAGTAGTAGCCCATTTATTCCCACCAAAAAAAACCCCAAATCTTTTCATTTAATTTATGACGCCTGTGTTTCTTCAGTGTTTCAGCAAGGTGACCCTGATGAAGGTACAGACATACCGATCTATAAGTCACAAAAGAATGTAATGTTTATGAGCATACATTATTATAATGGACCTGTGCTCGCTTCAGCATTGTATTGTCCTTGTACTATGCAGTTACCTAACACTCAGTTCAGTGGTTTAAAACTTTCAGTACAAGGTAACAGCAAAATAGTCTTGTAAAATGAGACTTTATTAGGCACCTTGAAGTGAATGCACTGACTGTCTTGTAAGTGAGAACTGTGTCCTACCTTCACAGAGTCTAGCTATTAGAACCATTCCCTGGATGCAGCTGAGAGGTTAATATGACCGCTGCCTAAGGCATTTATTACCGTGCTGCTCTTAGATAGTTCAAACCACAGATTCAGCACAAGAAACCCAGCTGTACACAGCTTCTTGTTGGTTTGTAATGCTGGCAAGGTCTCATGAAACAGTCACAGTCTCACTTAAAATGTATAAATTTAAGCTGCTGCTGAATTTAAGAGTAAGAAAAGAGATTGGCTGAGGTGATACTACAGTTGGTAGCAACATTTGATGAAATAAACACAAGTGTAACGTCGGTTCGTACAAAACCCAATCTGAGTAACAGTGTTACCATTTATCGAGATAACAGAATGTCACCATGATAAGAACATCAAATATGAAGTCATTTAATATTACTGATCCTCTATTGCATACCCGTCCAGATGTTTTACATAAAATGACAAATAAATAAACAGGACAAAATTCATTATTTCCATTGAAGGATGTGATTAATTGTGTAAATGCTGTGTGACATTGCACTTCAGAGAGTGTGAAGGGCTTTTGTGATTAGAAAACATGTCTGTAAGCATCAGGGAAATCAATCAACAAGGCAATGAGGAGTGGGTTTTCTTGAACATGAACCATCTTTAAATTGCAGCTGCCCAAAGATATAGAAACCTACACAGACTCAGCAACCCATGTGCTGGAGTGTATTATTGCTCACCAGGACTGTTTTGTCATTTAAAAACAGGTGGTATTATGGGAAATGTAGTCAAGTCTGAGTCCAGTGGAGAAGAGGATCCTTTTACTTAGGACGCAGGTTACTGTCTCTTCCTCAATTTCATCTTCTCGTTTGCGGGAACACACACCGGAATGCTGTTTAACTGTGCTAGAGCGTTCAGGTGCCCTTCTCTTTCTCCAGGTGTCACGACCGGAGTCCACTGCCATGCCGAGAACATGCCCTGCGCCAAGAAAACCAGAGACGAGGGACAACAGGACCGTCTGGCAATGCATCCTCTAAACTGCGACAAACACCGAGAAATGGCAGACAACTGTGGGCTGTCTTTCCGCCACAAATTAAAAAAATGAAGAAAGCACGTGCAAGGCTTGTAGTGTTGATTCGTCTAACCCTCAAACGACGCCTGAAGTCATGCTCTTAGTGATGGGTCAGGTTGATTTTAATGGGGCCTGTACAGAAACACCCTAGATAAATGTGGTAATTTAGATAAAAAAAAAGTATACAGGTTTTCAACCGATGGAGCCCAATACTAGAGTGAGCATTATGCTGTCCTATTCATGTAGTGTGCGTTACGCTTAACTCATCCTGGCACTCAAATAAAGCAGAGCTAAAATTAAACAGAGGTGTCCTGCCCTACCACAACCTATGGATTCATGCCAGGTTCTGCACACCTTCTGACCAGCTTCAGAACACATTTCTGTTTTGCCCGAGTCCATTATGTTTGTGTGAATACTCTGATCTGTCTCCTTTTGTTTCTCTATCATGAACACACACACACAAACTCTTATGTAATCACAGCATGCGTGACTGAGTGGCAGGGGGGCTGCCAATGGAATTAGCTGGTGCTGCTCCTGTTTGTTGAAAGATGAATGAAGACAGACGTTGGGAGGATGCAAGGACATTTCTGAGGTAGTGTTTTCACACGATCTTAACTGTCATTTTTGTGACTGGCTTTTTAATGTAGTTTTTCATTTTTGCATAACATTTACAAATAAAGCATGGGTAAAAGGTCTCAGCAGTATAAAATATTCAATAACATGAAATGGAGATAGAAATGTATGATATTGTGCATTACAAAAAAAGATAAATCAAAAAGAAGGTAATGACACATGGGGTCCAATCAAGCAAAAAAAGAAAACAGTTGAATCTCAAGAATACAAGAAGCAAATGCAGAGTATTCATTACATACTGTACAGATGGAGTAGTCTAGCTACCTTAGTTTGGTACAGGAGTCTAAAACCACATCTCAATGGTCTCCAATGTGACTAAGGTATGAGTTTGCCAGATGCCTTCCATGGTCTGATTAGTCAAAGAAATCCGTAGGCTCAATATTGAACGTCATTACATCATTTAGTGGGGTAAGTCACCAGACGTGCAGGTAAAGGGTCTTGTGAAATATTTAAAATCCTCTAACAACGTAGACAGACATGAGGGCGCTCTTGAGTAAGTACTGTTCCGGTTATCTTTGTCATCTCACCCGAAGCATAAAACCAGCCGTTGTGTGTTAGCAAAATAGCTTCACATCCCACTCATATTAAGCGTAAAACAAAAAAAGAAATTTCAGAAACAAGTTATTTAATTGGATATTACATTTTTCAAATCATTGTACTGTGGCCTTTTCACAATGACACAAATGGATTTGGAGTCATTCTCTGGGTCAGTATGGCTACGCCTGACATTTAATGTGTAAATAACACTGAGGGATTTACAGTGCAGGTAAAAATTTCACCGGTGGCATTTGCGCATTGATCATCATGTAAGGACAACTACCGCTTTTAAAGGTAGATGGCGCCAAAACCACTAAGCCTTGTAGCGCGTGCAGGCACGCGTAAACTATGGATATCGCAGGAGATGATGCGTAGTTTGGTGCCACAAGGATACAGCACAGTTGAAGAAAAAAATGTGTAGCCTGCAGATTTAAGTGAAACAAGTTAAACCCCTAATCATGAACATTTTTACACATTATTCTTGAATATTTTATACAGACATTATTTTAAGTTTTGAGTTTTCATGACACTTTCCAATTTAGGCAAATAATCTGAGTTACGGAGGGCGTTTTAGTTAGATATTTTTAATCAAACTAAATTACCAAGCAACGACAACTGCCTGCGTTAATATATTATTCAACATATGTTAGCACACAATGGACATCCTTTAAGTACAACCAGCACGGAAGAGTTTCTTCAAAACTTTTCAAAACAGATGCCCGTCCGATTGGCTGGGGCTGGGATGAGGTCACGGCAAGGATTGTGCTCGTGTTTTCTCGCTTTGGAACAAGTTCATTCCCACCATCCTGCAGCTCTACCCTCTGCGGACGCGCTACCACGACGCTCGAGAGATCTGACCCCTTTCTCCACTTTCCTGACGGGACCCGCGTCTCTTCCGCTCCACACGGGGATATCATACAGTGGGTGGGAATCTCTCACTCGGAAAACTGTCGTTAACCTGCCGTGTCGAGGAACTTTAACTTGTGAGAGGCGCGGTGGATAGAGCATCCAATGAGCCTGGAAAGGACGCAACTATTTGCATAGAATAGGTAAGTTTTCATGTTTATTTGCTGTGTCAGCTGCCAGTGTATGTTTTTTTTTTTACCAGTTAAAGATCATTCATTGATTTCTTCTTGTGGTTTAGTGGTGTTTATTATGAACAACAAACCATCCTGATGACTGCATCTGCGCGTTTGCGCGGATGTTTTTGGCATATCAATTGCTTATGTTGTTGTTGCATTTAAAGTGCTGATTACTCAAACTTAAGCGGAAAACTCTTACCTCTCCTCTGATAATCGTTTGTAAGATAGGAAATAGAACGATATTCGCTTTCCCTTTACCTGGACGTTATAGGTAACTTTGTGCTAACAGGCACAAGTAGCGAATTCTGAATTAATGTCAGAAGTGGAATCATCAATGGGAGCGGTAGCACTTTGTTTCCTTGACAACCGTTGTGAGAGATCGAGAGGAATCCAGCAAAAACACTGAAGTTGGTGCGGGTGCGCACTGTGTAATGTTCAATTACTACTTATTATATTCGCTCTTTTGTGCATAGTAGCAGTTTCACACCGAGAGGCAGCTCTCACAGTGTACATTTTTATTCAGTAGTGCGTGAAACGTGTCATTTAAACCGTACATGAAATGTATAACGACTTAAGTTCATACGATTTATGAAATATCAAAACGTTGTCATCCTCTATTGTCGATGTACTGCATGGAGGAAACATATATTCCCTCAGAATCTGAGTAATCATCTATTTATTTGTCCAAATCTTGGTCAGTCCTTCAGTAAACAAGGAGAAAGATAAAACTTTTCTGGGACGAAATGGAACAGGTGGAGCATGTCTAACCACTTTCTGCAATACTGCATGTGACAGTCAGTTAATAATAATAATAATAATAATAATAATAATAATAATAATAATAATAAAAACTTTCATTTCAAGATTTCATCACCAATCATTCCTCCGTGGACGTTGTACATTCTAACGGCACATAATCAAATCAGTTGGATCATTGGATAATCGATCAGATTTCCAATTCTATTCGCGGTGACCTAAACAAACGAGTTTCCCATTTGTTCCTTAAAAAATTTGTTCCAGTGCTGTTTACTTGGACCCACTAATACAAGTGAATAATAATTCAGAGCAGCGCGTGACATGTTAGCTAGAATCGGATGCTTAGGATGTTTAGAGGAGAGTTTAATCCAACAGATGTGGTGTTTTTCCATGTGTCTTTGGGACTCTGTAGTTGCTCGTTTCAGCGAGTTGCCCAACTTTTGTTGCTCCAGTAAAAGTCCAGCTGTTATTTTACAGAATGTGTAAGATGTAAAAAAGGAAGAGACTGTTTCCAAGTGTGATAGGAGCAGGCTACTTGAAACACGATTAAACATCTTAAAATGCTTGCTTTTTAGACTCCTAGTAATGTCATGTCATGTCAACTTTTGTCATGTATCAGTATCTAGATATTAACTTTGCATTATCAAATGGAAAGTAAAAGAAGAACTCAGCGGATACATATCAAACTTTTATAGTACGGAAACAATATGTTTTCTCCTGTTTAGACAAAAGAAACAAATGATAAAAGCGCACGAGAAAGCTAGACTGAATAAAGTGAAAGATAAATGGGTAAAGAAAGAAAGAAAGAAAGAAACGAGAAAGCAAAGGTTGGCATCTGAGGGGAAAAAATAAGTATAATAGGCTGCCAGACTTTTTATTGTTGTTTTCTTGCTTGTTTGTTTAACTTGGCATTGAATACCATAACTTTCCTTGTGTATCATTTTTGTACTGAAATATTTTTAAATGTAGAAGTAATGTTGAAACATGACCCATATTTTTTACTATGCAGCCCTAAAAGTCAATAAATAAACAGGATGTTAATAGTAATACTAGTAAATTTTCAGTTTAATCTGGTTTTTTGACTTGTTTGGAACCATGCCTCTTTGTTATAACTAGACAATATTCTTTTTAGGGTGGAATATGTTCCTGCGTAAAGGATTTGCTTGATTTGCTTGATGTTCCCCAGGAGTTTTTTGATAGTCATAACAATTTTAGCACTGTTATTTTGCAGAGATTTACAATGTGTGTTTGTGCTGACGTGTTTGTGACGTGTGTGTGATTGTGTGTGTGTGTATGTGCGAGCATATGTGTGCATATGTGCGTACACATTTATGTGTGTGCATGCACAGTGTATTTGGGTTTGCACATGCAAGAAGATGGTTCTGCTGTATTGTCATCCAAAGACATTGTAAAAAGCAGGCGCAGACCGAGTTAACATGAAGAATGTGTAACACGGCATTGGATTAAGCCAAGCCAGAAAATGCCACAGGGCGGAACTATTTTAGTGGAGGAAACCTTGCTGCCAGTGTCCTCAGGCTGAGCAGAGTGAGAGAGAAAGAGAGAGGGAGAGAGAGGGAGAGAGAGAGAGAGAGAGAGAGAGAGAGAGGGAGAGAGAGAGAGAGAGAGAGAGAGAGAGACCATCTCACAGAGTGGGCCTGCAGTGATGGTCATTGTCCCCCCACTGTGGTCATGTGACATAACACACTCGGAATGGAACAGTGAACACTGGCCAGAGAGAGAGAGGGAGAAAGAGAGAGAGAGAGAGAGAGAGAGAGAGAGAGAGAGAGAGAGAGAGGGAGAGGGAGGGAGAGAGAGAGGGAGGGAGAGAGAGAGAGTCACTCTCAGTGCATGCACCAGCTGAGTCTCCAAGCTGGCCCATCTCAAAGATACAGAAAGATTTAGGTCAAATCTTAGACAGTGGTGGATGTGACAATGCTTCAGATGGGGATGCTACAAACAGAATGTAGTCCTTTTATTTTGGTGAAATGTCAGATTGCATCAGTGTCTGGCGACCGTGTGGGTGCTGTAGCAGATCATTGGAGAGGTGCCTTCCAGCCTCGCTACCTGTCCGTGTGTCAGTCCAGTGCAAGGCTTTCTGAGCGCGGCAGACCTGACGCATGCCGGGGAAGAGATTCCCAAAGGAAGCAGGTTTTGTTCCATGATTTCCCCAGGCTACAGATTTAGTGGATTCACTTCATATACCTAGAAGAACAAAAGACACAGTCTGAGTTTTTATCCACAGGGGGTCACACACAGTACCTAAAGCAAGCTCCGAGCAGAACTCAGAACACTTTCATTTGGTGCACAATTTTCACAACCCCTAGTCAGCAGGTAGGTCATATTGTGGATGAATAAAGTGAACTTGTATTGAACTGAAATATATCAGAGTGGGCATGGCCAGGTCTCAATGTATCACACAGACTCCCATCACGGCTGTTGCTTATTTGTGGGTGTTAAAACCACAGTTTCCTAACGGAAGTAACACCATATGAAAAGAAGACACATTGTCCACAGAGAAGTGGGTAATAGCCCCACAGCTATCAGGCAGGGACAACGAGCAACCACATGCAAACACATGTCATTGTTAATTGCAGGCCTGCGAATGACTCGGGCAAAGGTAAAACGGAGGAAGATGTCTGTAGCTATTCTGTGACCGTGACCATGTTATTATTGTAATATGTCCCTGTTTGTGTTTGGGAGTGGCAAGCAGTCCCAGCTGGTAGCAATAAAAACAACATTATTTCTTATTATAATTAAAGGGTTTGCAACAGACACGGTTTGCACAGAGCGGAGGGATAAAAATAAACAAGCCTGCAGCAGATGGTTCAATGTTTCTATAAATTCGCCGATCTTAAATAGTGCGCTCGGACGGCGCGCTGCGCTCCCGACCAGCGGAGTATACACAGGGATGCGCCACAATGAACGTGCTTTTAATTGCATTCTGACTCATGAAAATGTATCGGATCTGAGCCGCACGATAAACGACTTCAAACTCCACCGTGCAACTCCCATGCAACAAAAACTCCTCTAACACGGATCTCCCAAACCGCACCCAGTCACGGGGCAGATCCCGCCGGACGCTGTGTTTGATGGAGGGAATTGAGAGTGTCTTGCTTCGTAAAGCGAAGCCATTCGCACCGTGGGTCAGTATGTCGCGTCTTAACAGCAGAGCTGGAGGACTTTCTGGGGAATAGTGTACCGTCTCTCTCTGGGACAAATGGAAAGAGACCCTGATGGACAGGGACACCTGTCTTTGTTTACTCATGGGCCGGAGTGTGAAGACAGGAAGTCAGCAAACTACAAAGAAACAAGATAACTGCAAGAGAGTGCTCTGAAACGCACAAAAAAAGACTTTAAAATCTATACCCCTCTAACATATACCTGCTCCAGACCCACAGACCCCATTTGTTGTTCTGAATTTTGATGCAAATGAACGGTCTTGGGCGATCATGCTCTGAGCTCAGTGCTTATGTCTGATTCTGTTGTTTTCAGGGAGCAGAATCTCTCAAAAATGTCTCCTCACGCCCACCGTCGCTGTGGGGAGAGAGACGTCCGCCCCTTTGACGCTTATTTTGGGTAACCGTCCGTTAAAGTCGGGCATCGGGAGCCCCGCCACTTTGTTCCGACGGGCCACACAGTGCAGCCTCGGTGCCGTTATTATGTCTCCCGACCGCAGCCCAAATCCGATGGCGGAACCGCCGCCTCTGTCTGACCCTGCCAAGAAACACAACAATGGCTGGCAAAATCCCGCCTGTAAAATGATCCCCCTTCCCTCCGCAGTCACAGCCACTTCTCCCAAACAAACTCCGTATTTCATCACTGCAGGAGAAAAAAAAAAAACCCAGAAAGCCCCAACAACTTATGTGACTTTTTATTATTTAGGTGCGGATGAATTTCAGTCAAAGGTGGCGCGGCCACTGTAATGCCACACTCTCTTTCCATGTGTCAGGTGTGTGCAGTGTTGGGATTTTATAATCCAAAATCCCTAATGACCATCATTAAGACGTCATCTGTCGCGGCTGGGTGGGGTGGGGTGGGGTTGCGGGGGTTGGGGGGGGGTTTGGGGGGCTATCACGGCCCTACAAACCAAAGGCAGGCTTTCACCCCGGCATGTGTGAGCCAAACCTACTCAAGGCTTAAATTGCTTCAAGCTGCCCGAAAGCGATTGAGATGGAATTCCCAAATGGAGAAGCGTTCGAACTACGGGATTAAGGTAACAGAACCCCGTTCTTTGACTGGATTTTTGATAATTGCACATTCTTTCACGGTGACAGATAGCTATGTGAAAGTTTTACTCGCAAAGCACAGAAGTGTGAATTACTTGACACTGAGATGACTCCTAGCAGCAGCTTGAAGCTGTGCTGGGTTTAATTGACCTTGGAACATGCCACTATGCCCCTCTGCATCACAAATGTGTCACATACATCAGATCATGTCTTTCACTGTAGCCTACCGACCCAGGGTGGTTGCTAGACACCTGAAAATCAAAATGGTTTGTGCTAGTTACTGTTTCTGGTAGGGGCCTTTCGGTTAGGCTTTGCAGTTTATCTGCTCAGTACTGGTCAGTGTTGAGGTCAATTCCATTTCAATTCAGTCAGTCCTGGAGATGAATTGAAATTCAATTGTCCAAACTCCAGTTTCACACATACAGGACATAAATTCTCCTTATTATACCCGAAAACCAAGGTCTGGAAATGCACACATATACATGAGTGGTTGAGCAACACGTGTATGTGCATTAAAACACAGGGACCAGGTGTGTGACAGCAATCAGGTTTCGGCTGAAGTCTTTCCCTTCGGCACAAAAACGTTCTCTGTGACCATCTCTGAATCAGAGTGCAGTGAGTTAAGCGCCCTGTACAGTTCCATGCACAGAGCGAGTCCCTCGGAGAGCTCTGTTTGGAAGGAGCTGTACTGACGAAACAACAGCAGCCATTTCCTGCTCCTTCCACTCCTGTCACTGCTTTTCAGTCTGCACCTGTCGCCTGACGTGTGCAGGTCAGATACGCTCCCCAAGGGAGCATGCTGGGAAATTTCAGGGTTTAACAATGTATCACGGCGAGTTTTAAAAAGGAAAAAAATCATATTACGCTGCATAGCACTACTTGTCTAATGAAACACCTTTTATGGGCCCACTGACAACTAACCACACCCTCGCATAAACCCTCAAACCAATTGTTGGCAGAGTGTTTGGTGATGTGACACAGGGACTGACTTGGTACGTACAAAAGGGCTGAATCTGTTGTCCCGCTAAACTGTGTTTCTGACCCAGCTTTGCTGGGGGTGGGGCATAAGCAGAGCAAAATGTCAGTGTAAGTCAATTCTTGGCCTTCAATTATTGACTAAAATGGATTGAAATACTTTGTTACTGTGTTTATAGATCAGCACTAAAGATAACTGATGATGCTGGGACTGTTGTGAGCTGTTATTGGGCAGCAGTGTGGTGTAGTGGTAAGGAGCAGGGCTTATAACCAAAAGGTTGCTTGTTCAATTCCCTACTGGGGTACTGCTGTTGGACCCTTAGGCAAGGTTCTTAACCTGAAATTGTCTCAGTAAATGTTCGAAAACTGTAACCTACATGTATGTAAGTCACTGGACAGGAGTGTCTGCTAAATGATAATGATATAATGGTATATAAGGTTATTGGTGGCTTGTCAGCTTTCTCAGAGTAATGCGTTATTTAAAAAATTATTCGGATGTATGCCTCCTCAGACTGTTTGTGGTATCATTCCAAGCAAAACTGAAAACTGGCAACTTTATTTAGCCATTTTTCGTGTATTTACTCGATATAAACATCACTAGCATTTTACAGCTCAAATAAGGGAGTAAGGCTGGGCCCATGTAACTCAGTTGGGTCCACCACACATTTCTGACTAACTGTGTTTTTAATGGCAATGTGGCCCTTCGGATCTGTCAGCTGGCTTCCGCTGTTCAGAGGAGCTGACCCTGGGACAGAAGGAGTAAACCATGAAAATGTGATAAAAACATGGTTGTAGACAGACACAAAGAACAAAGTAATGTTAACACTGAAATGCAGTTGTATAAGAAATTAAAAAAAAAAAAGAAAAGCGTGAGCGAGGGCAACGTCTCAGTCTTGCCTCAAATTCCGAACACAAAAAGTTCTGTTAAGAGTCCCTAAGAGGACCAGCTCATTGAGGCCGGACACCCCCGGTTCCCTTTGTCAGGCAGAAGAAGAGGCCAGGTCTTCCAGCACGGCTGATTGGACTAACAGAACACAGCTGAGTACGCCAGGTGAAAGGCGGGTTTGGGGGGGGTGGGAGGTTGGCATGGCAGCTGTGTTTACTTTGAGTGGCTCACTCTCACCAGCATCAATCAAAGGCCAGAGTTTCCTTTCCTTTTCCACCAGAGCAAATGGATTAGAACGATAAGTTAAATACAGCCGAATTTGTCACGTACGGTCGTTTCGTTGATATCACCATTGCTGCGCTGTCCCCTTCCGCCTCCAGCCCACCCCCCCAGATAGAGAAATGTGGCGCGGAAGTTTTGGATTATTTTGATTGGCCCCGGCAGGAACCTGGCCAAAGACGCGGCAAGCTGCAACTCCAATCAAGGCCCTTGAATTAACCTTCAGCCGGGGACATGATATTTAAAGCAGATGGCAGTGGGAAGGGATCACGGCAGCGTGGAAATCAGTCGCGCTTATGTGTCTCTTTGAAAGCGCACCAGGGAAGTTTCTGTCAAATATTCTGACTGGCTTACCCTGTTATTACTATTATACATTTATATTTCAGAGGTTGAAATTATTTTTAATACAATTTAATAAGCACTGAAATGAAAGCCAGGGATATCAGAGGATGAAACCTTGGGAAAGTGTTTTTGGTTGGCCGTACCAAGAAGGCACCAAGTAGATTACCTTAACAGAGCTTATTAATGCTTCCTAAGCCCAGCCAGACCTTTTCTGGGGTTACTGACCTTTGATTAAAGCTTTTACTTTTGGAAAAATATTTGTATATAACACTAAAAAATGACTATTTACATATGCTGTTATTTGATTGTGTTGATTTAAAAAAAATGCACATTTACAGTAGTTGGTACTTGTTTTATTTTGATAACAAATGACTGCATTTGAACTGAGCTGGTTCGTCAATGCTGGTTCCTGCTTGTTGAGGTTTTTTTTTTTTTCAAAATAAATGGGTTTTTTATTTGTTTGTTTTTTGTAAATTCTCTCCTTCTGATGTTTTTTTATGTGTGGTGTATTGGCCAGCACTGTTACTTTAACATTCAAAATCAACAGTTTAACTGGGAGTAAAGCGCAGGCTCCATAGCGCTTGAACCCCCTTGACACCTCTTGTGTATTCACAAGGCACTAAGGTGCAAGCAAATGGCCAGATTAATGAGTACACAAAACTGGACTGGAACTGATGATTCTGGATCATTGACTGAAATTCACAAAATGGGCGCCGTGCTGCTTGCACACACCATGCATTTAATAGGAGCCTGGAGTTCTGGAGTACAGTGAGAGGAAATTAAATCCAGGGCTAAGTGGTCGGTTGGACATGCCAGGCATCTCTAATGGGCCTCATAAGGGTCACTGATTTGGTGTGCTTGGTACGGCCAGCTAAACACTTTCCTTGAGGTTCATTTGACATTTCTCCCCCCCTTAAAAACGTGACATCATTTTCTGGCTCCAGTTAGGTCAGTTTGTGTTTGTGATGGTGCTTGCCGGAGCACAAGTTTTCAGTGCGGTTGCCTTTGTTGCGTTCGATTGTTTTATTCTGCATGTGCAATTGACCACAAATGGCATTTACTGTTTGCTAACTCCAGCAGGATGTGGCTTGACATTAATCTGAACATCAGGATAAACTGACATTACTTCATGGTGAATACGAACATTTCAGAAACCTCTCATCGCAGGTGGTTTGACTTTCGATGAGGTGTGGAAAGGAAAACTGTTAAAGTCTAGTCATGCCACAACTGTGAATGGTGCCATAGCAGGCTGTTTTTTTTTCTGGAGGGTTAATTTAATGTCCTGTTGTGACGAGCAGGCCGCATGTGCCGGGGGAATGAATACGGGGGCGACTGCAGCTTCTTTCCTCCCTGAGCGTTTTTGGAGGGACTTCAGAGAGACCTACCCGGGTCCCCTGTCGTAAATGGGTCTGATGCTCAGCGCAGGGTATCAAAGCCCTGCGGCCAGCCCTAATCCCCCCTCAAGACTGTGTGTGTGTGTGTGTGTATGTATGGGTCTTTCACACACACACACACACGCCCACAAACACACGCACAGCGACGCCCTTGTCTGCACCCGCAACAGTTGTCCGGGGGTTTTTTGCCACGCAGCTGTGGTCCGTTTAGCCTAGTGAAACTGGAGCCTTGGGGTCCCTGAGGCCCCCATTAACCGCCTGCATAGACACCGTCAGCGTCGGGTGGGGCCGTCTCCCAGACTTCCACCTCAGCTTGTGTTTCAGGGGGTCCCCGCAGCCCGAACCCCATTACCACTCGGCCCATTTCGTTCGGAGCAGGGAAATGCACGGTACAGCTGCAAACCCGTAATGGACTCCCAGTGGGTTGTTTCGCACTGTCTTCTGCTTTTAATGTTTACCCTTAACTTTGTATCACAATTAAATGCAAGAGTTACATTTTGTTTTGTGTCTTGGCATACACAGTTTGCCGAGTTCAGTGGCCATCGAAATGAATGGTATTTGTGTTGAAGAAAGTAGCACTAAAATTGAAGTTTATAAGTCATAGCTAAGGACAAATATAGATTGAATTCAGGAGTGAATTAAAATCCAAAAATGATTATGGTAATAGATTGTGATTAATAACTCTACAGTGACCTTTTATGTCTCAGAATATCATTTGCTTTTTCATGATGTGAAATAGCATGGAACTCCAGTTCAGTTATGGCAGCAGTATGTTAATGTAAGAACTCTTTCAGTTAGATAGTTTTTTTAGAATGGTATGAATCCATAGACATCAGTAATATAAGTGCACTTAAGTCTTGTTGCGACTGTTGTTATTTTTATTTGACGCTGAAATTCCCACAGATCATTAATTCATCTGAGTATTATCCCCCTTAAGCCTGTGATACTTGCCATATGAAACAACATTTTGTTCGTCTGGTGAGTTTTCAGCGACTGACTTCAAGAGAGCTGAAAAGACCAAAACATGACTATGTTGATTTCAGAGCCGAAAACCAACCGGTTCCCAAAACAGCGTGTCGGGTCAGGTCACTCTATTCCACTGCGCTGAGTTACAGGAGCTCACGAACGCACTGGTTTATGCCTGAAGCTGCACAGTGAAAATGCTACCACTCATGACAAATCCCATCGTGATTAACCCTAGAGAACAGTTCTCTGAAGGAGACGCTGCAGATAAAGATCTTTTTGTAGAGGTAGAAAAAGGACCATCATACCCTGTGATGTATTAGCCCTCTGTTATCTGCCTTTTCATGTGAAATTCAAACACGCTGTCATAAACTGTCATGCTTTACCAATGCTTAATGTTTAAACCTGCCATTTAGAGCAAGGCAATGTGACTGTGCTTTGTCTGTTCTGAACAAGCTGATATTTACATGCCTTAGTAGGACCATCCTTGTTATGCTTAACATTAGTATTCTTGATATAACTGATAAATTAATAATGTTGTTGTACTTGAGAGCACTTGAGATTATGTAAATTGCATTATTATAGGGTACCTTAAATAATGGCATAATTATTTTATTGCGTATCCAATGGGTTTAGGCCCTGAGAAGGCTGAAACCATGTGTCTACTCAGAATGAAATGGATGTCACAACTGGGAATGAAGGAGTGAAGATCAAAACCTGGAAGGTGAAGAACCTGCTTTTCAGGAGAGTCAAATGCTAGCACAAGGGAAATGCTGTCACACTTGAACAAAGAAAAAAAAAGGCTCTGCTCGAAATGTTCTAGGAGAACCCAGCTGTGCCCTGGAACATAGATGAGGACACATTCGAACATAATTAATTGTATTATGTACGCTAGAAATTAATTTCAGTTGCTCAAGACGAGCCCAGCGGTGTCCTGGAACATGAGGAATAAAAAAAAAAACAATTTCAATGTACACAGCTTAAGTGTCTACTCGCAATTAATGCGTGACATGCGTGAATGCATGAAGTACGAGGTTTGGCCGAGGAGAGCCGAAGAAAGGGGTAAAACTGGTTGGCAGGGGTCTGAGAACAGCATGGTTTCGGAATAATGACCTCCCGAAACAAGGTGTTTCTTTACAGCGGGGGTTCCTATGTGCTGCGGGCGATGACTGAAGCGGGACAGCATTCTGGGATGTGACGGGACTGTCGATGATGGGAGCGCTTTCGCCAGCGTGATGTCACCGGGGCGGAAAGGAAACCACTTTAAAAATCACAATCAGAAAAAAAAACCCATCTCCGTTCAAACGGTCTTTGTTCCCCATATTACAACGCTGTAAGTGTTCCTAAAGCATTCGTACGGACACTTTGAAAAGGAAATTTAAGTGTTTTCTTTTCATTTATTTCTTTACTTTTGTTTCTGGTTGCTGTCTGCCGCCTGCACAAGACCCCGCTTTGAAAATGAGGTGACGGCACATGTCAGGGGGGCTTCTCCCCAAAGGATGTTTGAAATGAATCCTAAATAAATAAATAAAAATGATTAGGACAAGGAGGCCTCTGAGTATTTTCTGAGAGCGCCTTGATGACATGTGGCCAGGCTGGCACCAGTGCCCCCATTGTGGGCCTGCTTGCTGAGTCTTGCACTCTTCCCTGTCAATCACTGGAGGAGGAGGGGTGTGGTTGGCTGCAGATGTGAACTGCAGCAGAGAGGTCGGGGTCCCAGTGCTTCCTTTAACTCTGTGTGTGTGTGTGTGTGAGTGTGAGTGTGTGTGTGAGTGCGTGCGTGTGTGTGTTTGTGTGCATGGCTACCATTAAAAAAAAAAGACTCTTCAAGGAATCAACTCATTTGCAAGTCTCTTTTCTCTTAGCATGATTTGAAAAGGTTGATTAATTGAGCAGTTCTTTTTTTAATACTGACATTTATATAATTTTCTGTTATCTCATTGATTGATATATGAATATGAACCTGTAATACCTCTGTTTGAAAAACTTTAGGCACTTAAATGTGTTCAAATCTTTTTTTCCCAGACAATTAGCTCATTTTAAAATGGCTAGGACTATGCCAAGTACACTCAGTTAACTGAAGTCTTTGTTTTCACTTTGATCGCTGGGCTTATTTTCATTCTGATTAACGCATACCGCTTACGATGTGATAACCCATTGTGAATCTGTTTATGTCATAACGCACGGCGCATACTACGTGATAACGCAGCGCGATCGTATAACACGCTTGCGTGCTCCCTGTCTGTTGGACGGCTTGCTGAGCCACACTTGGCCCGGAGCTCTTCCAAGCGAACACCAAGCCCCTCCAGCAGACGCAGATTTTGGCGCTGACCTCACGCGCTGCCCCCCCCCCCCCCCACCCTGCCCCCCCCGACTCGTTCACTGCTGTGTGAACTGGCAGCATCGGACGGACATCTGCGGGTGGAGCGGGGGCGTCCCCCCAGTCTCTCGTGAGTCACCGCTACCAACTGTGACTCAGGACACACGCCACCTGCCTCTCCTCCTTCGCAGGTTTGTGGGCGCAGTCGCAGAACCTCTGGCCACATTCTGGAAGGCCACGCCCCTTGGATGGTGCCGGCGGTTTTCGTTTCAGCAAAAAAAAACATAGGCCACCGCAGGCATAGTGACGGTGTATGGCTTCTAATTAGAGGAAACGCGTAACGTTTTTTTTTTTTGTGCAATCAGCTAAATGCATGGAACCTCATAAACAGTATAACTCAGTGCAACAGCCCTGAAAACACCACAAGAAGATCAAACTGAAACAAAAAAGCAAGCAATTTTCCATTAACAGTCCCATGGAGGCAGTACTTAAAATTAGGCTACATTTCCCTGACAACACTCGCATGAAAAGCCTTTGATCAGTTAACGTCATTTTGATTTCAAAACGGGAAAAAACTAGACACGGTTGCATAATTAACAGTCGCAACTTACAGTCAAATACTCTTTATGCGGTGTTCCCTGAAGCACGGGTTGCAGTGGAGGTGCAGGTCTTTAATGTAGCGTGTAACACGACAGGTGCCTGGTTAAGGGAGCACGTGCAGAGCCTGACCGCAGCACGTGCGTGACAGACAGGGGCTGTCGGGTGGGTTTCATCAAAACAGAGCTGGTTGGTTCCGTAGCGCGAAACAGTTTTCGGTCTGTGAGGGTCATTCTGTTTTTGTTGTGTGAGGGGCTAGGATACAGCAGCTGGCATTGATTGCCACGCCCAGATGAAGCCTCTGGATGTAGGGATGTGGTGAAATACCCCTGTATAAAAGGAACAGCTGCCTTTAATGGTATTTTATTTCGCAAATGCTCTTATCCAGAACGACTTACCTAGGTTAATTACTACATCTTATCCAATCATACAGCTGAGTTAGGTTTTTTAGGGGGTTAGGTAACTTAATCCACATTTGCCTGAATAAATATCCATCATTTTAAAAGGATAGCATGTAAAAGTTGTAACATATGTAACTTGCTCTGGATAAGAGTGTCTGCTAAATGACAATAATGTAGTATAATGTAATGTACCATTCTGTACCCATGCAAGAAAATGAATCTGGCACAAAAAGGTATTATTTGTTCAATTATCAAGCCCAATTCCACCAAAACACTGTTTTTAAAGATAGTTGCAGGGTGTAAAATTACGTCCGTTAGCAAAGTCTCAGAATCCCCATTGTCTTCACTTTCTCATTCCCCAAATTCATGGGAGTTCTGCTCTGGCCAATTTCAAAGCTGTCTGGCTGAACTGATTGAAAAATATGATAGCAGCCAGATTAAAATTTCTAATTAATAACAACCAGTCTGGAAGTATTGAAATTGCTGTAATCTTCACTCTTCCAGCTTCAATCAGATAAGGTTAAAGTGCCATTAGAAGCCTTCGTGTCTTTGGGGAATCATTTGGTGCCCATGTAATGAGTTCTTTTTTGTTATTTTAGTGTTATATTAATTGGTTTTCCAGTGTGGAAATATTACCGATATCTGTTATTTTAGGTGCTTTTACTCTAATTATGGAAACATGAGGTATGCCTGCCTTCCACCTCCAAACCCGCACAGACTAGCCTTTTCATCATGGTGGCCAGTGATACCTTCACTTGAAGGGATGTCTGTGAAATATTGTCATTTACCAAATATGAGCATAAAATGCGAGAGAGAAACAATAGAACAGCAATATATCGTTTTTTTTTAAATGTATTTCAAATGAGCAATAAGGATCAAAGAAAGGCTCACTTCTCTCACTGAGAACATTGCTGTATTGATCCTTGCTTGGCTGCTTGGTGTAAAAGTTCTTCTGCAGTAATTGTTGCAGTGCACGGTGGGGAGTGAGATTTGAGTGCCTAGAATTGAAAATCTCCTCTTCTGGCAGTATTGTTATCCACTTACTGCTTGTGAAAATAGCAATGAAATTGAAAACTACTGTATGCCACTGGTTGTCTTTTCATCAAGCTTGTGCCAGTGTTTGTGGTTTTGCAAACATGCAGAGCACTTGATCCTAAGCAGGTCAAACATATGGACCTTGTAAAGCTCAAATATGTTTGAGTTCCTTCTTATGTTTGAAGAGAATTACAGGTCTGTGGTGATAATCTCTGCCTGTGAGGAGACTGTACTGCAAGATCGTTTGTGTCCTAAATGGATGTCTCTGTGACAGACATGGCCAGGTATTTGGGTTTTAATCTGAAAAGCAGACAGGCAGCAAGGCAAAGACATGATTAAACAAAAACAATTTTTTTCATCAAATAATAATTTCAGCAGCATGATTGATGGTCTAAGCATGTTAGCCAAATTTACAGACCTTTGTAGTGAAGCCATAAGTATGTTATGGGATTTGCATTCGGTGTATATATGTATGTGATATACCCTATTTATGCTATTAAGTGTGCATTTCTGAGACTTACTATTAATTACTAGCATTCTGTCTGCTGCTTCTACTGAAAGTTTCTGTCCTGGTGCCAAACAATAATTCGTGCAAAAAGGAAAGAGAGTGGAATGTCAATACAATTGAGTAAATTTATTTAAAAATCAAAGTTAAGACACTTGGTAGCTTCAGCTATAAGCAGGATTTACTTTACTGTGCTGAGAGGATTTCAATTCAACAATGTACTGTACACCACATTTGACTAAGCCAATAATTACTTGTGGGATCAGAGTCATTTTGGGGGAATGCCGCATGGATGCCCCACCAAGGGGAAAGGGATGAGAAGGAGGCTGCAGGCTGGAATGTCCCGCAAAAGGAAGAGCTCGGTCAGATGCTTCTCAACTGTGCTGCCTGCAGGGAGGGTGGTGTCTTCAATTTAGTGTCTTCCCAGAGTTGGTGCCCTCAACAATGCAATAACAATCATTACTGGTCTCCCAGCGCCATGAATTTGACCTTCTCTGGAGAACCTTGAGTAACCCTTGTGCGTTCACCGCAAGCGACAGGCCACACCCAGGCGGGAGTGGCGTTCGCTGTACATAGGGATCGATGTAAGGTGGAAATCCTCACAAAACTGACAGGAAACATAAAGAGCAACACAGTGACACAGAGGCGGATGTTTTTTGCTGGACGTCTCCTTATGTAAAGAAAAATTAGGCCCAGATTTACAACAGTTGCCTTTGTTCTTAACTTTGAGGAACAAATTGTCAAGTTTTTGTTTCTCACAATTACAGGTTGGTAACTTCAAATTTATTTTTGAGGTTGCTCTTTGGAAAAGACTTTGGAGGAGTGTTGCAGTTGCCTGCAATCTGTGGTTCTTTTCAAGATGAAAACACTTGTGTTTCACCTTCTCTAGTGTCTGCTAATGCTTCTAACTAATTGAAGAGCAGAGGCAACTGTTTCTTGTGAAAACCAACTGTTGTACACAATTAGCAATTTTGCTTTGAGGATCTTGTGAAATTGCATTATTTTGACAACATACGCAGCCACATTAATGGCTGTATTAGATTTAATGGAATTTACTGGAAATTATTTATCACAATTTTTGTAAAGACCCTCTGTAGAATGGCTGGGATTGGGATTAAAAAGCAAGAATTTATATTACTTTCATTTCTGTTATTCTACTGTTATTCCAGAAAACCCATTGCCTCTCAGGCTCTTTAAAGTTCAGCATGTATAAGGACCAACAGGACAGGTCAACAGTGATAATCTTTTCTATTGAAGCCAAGTGAGGGTATTCTTGTGTTTCTAGTGTTATTCTGCTAAACAAATCTGTTTACAAGTGAGGTGGTTGTAGGCTTTTTAATCAGTTTTCGTTTTTCTCTCCTGCTGGGAAGTTATAGTCCCACAGCAGCTACCAGTAGTACACAGTAAAACACGATTGCCTTATTAAAGGCAAAGGGCAGGACCGATCTCCTGAGCATTTCTTGGATCCAACACAACCAGAAAATAATCTTATAAAAAACCTCAAACAACACAGGAAAGCCAAGTGTTTTACTCTTAACGAAGAAGCCCTATGTCTGGCTTTAAGGTTTATTGAAGCCAGAGCAATACCTGTAGCGTTCTTCTAAGAAGAGCTGTAGAAATATATCAAGCAAAAGCTGCAGACTTCTCACGCTAAAGTAGCTAAAGTACCTAAAGTAAAGGCTCAATTTCATTTTTTGTTCTCGCTGTTTCTTTAGAAACTAATTACAATAGCATGGAGCATCTAATGTAATATAATATATATACATAATATAATAACATAATATAACGTAATATAACATAAGTAAATAAATAATACATCAAAGCAACTATACAAAATTCTGATCTTTTTCTCACCAATGTCTGGTGTCGGAGTTTTCAGTGTGACAGCTGTTTCAAATAACTTGATAGTCATTTTACCGTGCAAGAGACCTTTTCAAACACCACAGATATTAAAGCAAAACAGATGACTAAACATGCATTGGGAAGAGTGTGTGTGTTGTTGGCTGCATCACATCCTTGTAAAATAACCGGAGGTCATTTCAGAAAATCCACAACAAAATGGTTTGTTTGGTTATTTTCTGTGTCATTTATTAATTGTTTCACCCAGCTGTGCATTTGGCTGTCCTGTGATCTTCAGCTGGTTCTATTGAGGTGGAGAATTCCTGCCAGCGAAGTGTTTTGGGTCTGTCTGATGAATGTGTGGATAAGCTTGTAACCTTGATAACCTTCAGAGTGCTTGATAGTGTTCCCTTTTAATCCTGTGTCACTGCCTCTCACATCTGTACCAATCGGTAAGCTTGAAAGGAAACCTGTAATTGACTTGACTGCTTTTTGTTCTCATAGCTTTTTGCACTCACTGTGATAATTATGTTTGTCCATAGTCATAGTCAACAGGTTGTTTTATATGTTTGCGGTATATGAGACCATCTAGTTGATAATTTATTGTAAAGCGTCAAATATAGAGCAGTCTGAAAAACAAATCGAGCCCTCAGAATGCAGCCGAGCAACACATTAATCAGTGTGCACACTGAAAAATTCATTGGTGCACAAATTTAAAATGGCTTTTTTTTCGCTTATGTTCTTGAGGGTTTGGGAATTGACAGCCATGTTGAATGGGAGGGTCTGTCTGTGAGGTTGGAAACTGGGGGAAGTCTAAAGGGAGTCCAAGAGCTTCTTCAGCACTCTGGCAGAACCTCAGACCTGGGGGTACACACAAACGTTGGGGACCATGTGAAAGATGGTAAGGGCGGTGTGAGCAAAACAGACCATTCCAAGAGTGTGACGAAAACTGTTGTTTGAAAGCCTGAAGAAAAAGGGACCCACATAGCAGTCAGTCTTTAGTCTTAAGTTTTTCCGTGTTATTCTTACTAAAAAAAAAATAACTTGCTACCAGAATTCCCAGGTTGCCTGGAACATGCTGACATCACTTGACAGCACATTCAGTGGGCCACAATAATTGAAGAGAGAACTAGCCTACATGCAGCCTCCATTGGTTTTCGCAGTGTCTGCGGTCCGGTGCCACACAAGCTTGTCTCAGATTCCTTATTGTTCCTGGACCAGTTACAAAACTCATACGTAATACATTCATGAGACCAGAGTTTACTGGAGCAACATGGGTAGATTGGAGTCAATCAACATATAGAGGTCATCACTAGAGCTATGGGTAAATGGAGGAGAATGGACTTCTGTTACCAGAACAAAAACTTTTTTTTTACCCTACCTTTTAAAACATCTTAAGACCTCTCATCATTTGTTGGGGCCGTTTTTCTCTCTTCTCTCTGTTGGTGTGGGTTGTTCAAGATTTTTGTAGGTAGTCTAGTTTCTTTTGTCTATAAAGTTGCTGCCTGTTAGCCAGACTTTTTGAAATGATACCCAACCCTATGACACGGTTGGATTTCTGATAGATAATGGCTCAGGTGATACTTCGATGCAAAAAGAACACTTGTGTCTTCTGAACAGCATAATATCAAACGTGGTTGTGTCTATAAAAATAACATGGAGTATGTTAATCAGGTATAAAACCTTTATGATTTGGTCTTAAAAGAGCTGCCTGGATGTTGGTTTGACATGCCCACCCAAGCCCCATAGTAACTAGTGCATGTCAAGTATTTCAGGGGCATGAACCCTAGTGATTTCATTTATAGAAGCAAGAAGTAAGGATTTGGATAGGAACAGAAAAATCATATGAGAAAAATTGAACTTGTTGCTTAAGGATTAAAGGAAATAAACTGAGGACAAAGAGGCCTTGTTGTTTGTGTGGCGCCGATGGGCGAGGGTTCACTGGGAGAGGCGTGCTGGTATAAATGTAACTTATTTGAAAAAGAAATGATTTCACATCGAAATAAATGCCAGAGACCATATGCCGTGCCAACTTTACTTCACAGCAATTTAGAAATGGTTATGAATGTAGCCATTAATGAGAATAATTGACTTGTTTTGAACATATTGTTCACAAAACGAGTATCTATAGTACAGTAGAATGAAGGCCTGAATGCTTATAGTATTAAATTCTCTTTCCAAAGAAAAAAAAATGATGATATTCAAGTTCTGGCAAAACTCAGACTTCATATACAGAACAAAAGATACATGAGGAGAACTGAAAGATTTTTCACTTTCACTTTTTTCTCTTGGTTTCTCCTCTCTGTGAATCATTTAGTGTTCTGAACAGAAAACTGAAAAAAGAGATGTTACTTCCCACTTCTTGTAATGAGAACAGGCGTTCAAGTTAATTTTCCGGAAGCCGTTGAAATTACAAAAATAAAACAAACATTCATTTTTTCATTTTCGGTCATGGTTAATAAACACCAGATGTGTAGCTGTTGCAGTAAGCTGTATCCCACAATATAGGCATGTTCTAATATCGGAATTCAAATGCATTCCATGAAAGAAAGATCCAGAACAAAATTGATGTGAAAAGATTTCATGTAGCGTGGATCGTAAAACAAGGAAAAGTGTTTTTATTGTCCTGTGAGGTAATTGGCTAGTTGGCATGAAACTATGCAAAAAACTTTAATGTGCCAATTCTGTTTTTTGTAGAAGCACTAAAAGGTTACAAGAAAAGGATTCAGAAATAAAAACTGGGGATTGAGAAGATTTATGTATGTGCTTGTATATGTGTGTGAGTATATGTGAGCATGCATGTGTGAATGTACTTGTGTGGTAGTGAGTTTCTGAGTGTGTGTGAGTACACAGTGTTCTGGCATTCAGGTGTCCATGCATAACTGAAGGTGTGTAGGTTTGTAGGTAGCACGTGTGAGACGTGGGCTTGTGTACTTGTATGTGTGTTATATTGACAGAGAGAGAGATATTGAGAGCAGGACAGTGCAGGAGACATGCCCTGGTTTTGCAGAGACTGTCTTAAGGGGCAGTGTCAGACAGCCTGGCTGTGACGTCAGCACAGACGCCACCGTGAGGGAACAGCAGAGTGCATGGTGGGGCGGAACAGGTGCGTCACTGTTCGCCAGGCCTGGAGCAGGTGAGAGTGACGGTCACCTGTCGCCTCCTCGTCGGGGCCTACGAAAGCCCGTAACCCATTTTCCTCAGGTGGCTTACCAGTAGAAGACGCAAGGCTCGATCTGGTACTGCTGTGTTGCAGGTGGAGCTTTGGCAAAGATGGCACCTTCCCTGCAGCATGGTGGGTCCGCGCTGGCGGCCATGATGTGTTTCCTGCTGCGGGCCGCGTCTGCTCTGAACCTGGAGGACCCCAACGTCTGCAGCCACTGGGAGAGGTAAGCCGCCTACTCTCGCCCCTTTCCCGCCTACTACAGTCCTATAGTTCTCTCCATGGCTGCATTTATATGCTTCTGCAATAAAGCTAAACACTCGCATTATGATTCATATGAATAATTATACTGCTGCAGCACTGATTGCACTGTTTGTGAATGTGCGCGTTAAAGTCAAAGTCAAAGTTAATGAATCGGTTGTTGATCCAGGGGTATGTAACCCACCTCTACAAAGCCTCCTCTGATTGGCCGATGGGTATTTTGCTAGTAATCTGAAACACACCTGCATTGCATGTTTATAAATCACTCTTGTAATCAGCCTTACTTAGCCGAAACGCTTAATACCACCAGCTGTCCAGTTCCCCTGGGTTTTGTTTCGCAATATTATTTGACTTTACTCAGAGAACTTAACAATAATTTTGTGCCTCTATTCAATAGTTTGACATGCATGTTACAAGACACCTGTAAGGTAGCCTGCTGATGCTCATTAGCTGCCCTGATGGGTATCCGCAGTCCAGCCGGTAGCCTGAGAAGTCAGGAGACCACACAGGCCCTGCCGGTTTAGTGTGAAGTGTGACTAAGTGGAATAATGTAATAATAAAAACAATACATCCGTGAAAAGTGGGACTGCTGGGTGGCAAGGCTAACTGGTGGTCAGCGGGCAGCACGGCTTCTCTGTCCGGAGCATGACGCAGGTCAGAACCAGGTCCACCCAGAACCAGGGTGGACCCTCTACAGGTGTTAACAGGTGGGCTGGGCAGATTTGTGCCACTTACCCCAGCAGAGTCCTCTGTACTTGTTCTAAATGCACTGATGGATGCAGGGAGGCTGAAACTGCCACAATGTCCGCTTATCTTTATTTACAGCGAATGTATAATTACTATGTATATGTCCAAGCAAATCTTCTCCCATCATTTCTTTAATGACACAGATAACTTAATTTTGCGTTAAGTCCTTCCAATCGTGCGATTCTTGCTTAATTCGTATTCAGTAAATTAGTTATTTAGGGCAGCTTTAGAGAGAATTGGAATCCCACTCCCAGGACAATTACACGCGGTTTTAAAAGGCAGAAAATTTCCTTCACTAAATTAAGGAGCAGCTAGGAAATCCATTAAAGCAGATTGAAAAGAACAAAGGTAGCAGCAGCTTTCCCAGCTAGATTCACTTTCACTGAGTGACGTGTCGGAACAGCTGCGGGCTTTAAGCGACCGTGGAGCTGGGGATGGAACAGTTTGCTCATACGGAGAGTGAGAATGGGCTGCACTTCTTCCTCTGCGGCTGCCCCTCTCTCACCATGATTACCCCTCTATACTGCGACTACCCCTTTCCCTTTCTCATACTGCAGCTACCCCTTTCTCTTTTTGCACCTACCCCTCTCTCGCTGTGACTGCCCCTCTCTCGCCACGACCGCTCTTCTCATGGTGACGACCTCTTTCTCACCACAACTACCCCTGTCTTACCACGACTAACTCTTTCTGTTACTGAGACTACCCCTCTCTCTTACCGTGACTGCCCCCTCTCATACTGTGACTACCCCTCTTTCACCACAGCTACCCCTCTCGCTTAGTGCGACTACCCCCCTGCCAACGTGACTGCCACCCTCTTTTACTGCAACTACCCCTCTGTCTTACTGCGACTACCTCTCTCTTTTAGTGCAACTACCCCCTCTCACTGCAGTTACCCCCTCTCACTGCAGTTACCCCTCTCTCACAGTGATTACCCCCTCTCTTACCCCAGCTACTGCTTTTTTTGAGTCACACATTCATTTTTCATCTTCACTACTCATTTCTTTCACGGAACAAAATGTGTTTTATCGGTGACAACCAGACGTTGGAAGAAGGTCTATTAAGTTTAGTGTGATGGTGGTTTCTTATTGAGGCTGTCTGTTATTTTTCTGATTGTGAGCGTACTTCCTGGTAAGAAATGCTGCCTGGTAACTACTAAGAAAAAAACACAGCTTGCCTTGTGGACTTAAGTAATTGTTCCTGTCTCATCTTCCTCTACAGCGCTCTAGAGACAGAGGTTGTTCAGAGCAGTGTGACTTTAGGAGCAGAAGAGGATGACAGATGTATTCCCAAGTTCTATTCCCTAACCGAAGGAAAATCCAATCTTGCTCACAGACACTTGCCATAGCATCCCCAGGGGTTTTTTGCCCAATTTTCTCTTTGTCAGATTCTGCTTGTGGCCCATATTAAACTAAGCAAAGCAAAAGAAAATGGTAGGGGTGTGTCCTTTAAGTGCCTAGCCTTCAGGAGAATTCCAGTTTGCATTGCAGGAAACTTCTACAAGAACAACATAAAAAAATCGTTGACATTATTAATAATTGCGATAAACCTACAGAAGGAAAGCTGACATGCCAAAGAGGGTTTCACCTTAACACTGCTCTACAGAGACATTTAAGTGAAAGTAAAAAAAAAAAAAAAGGTTTGGTACTTAATCCCCCCTCATTGAAACCTAATGGCCCAGTTATTAAAGCACTTAAGGTTCCTCTCATTAGCCACTTGTGGTTGAGTTATGGGACCACACATGCACGCTGTATAAATACATTGTGTTGATCGGTCACGTGCTCCTCTGTTCCCAGCTACTCTGTCACCGTCCAGGAGTCCTATGCACACCCCTTTGATCAGATTTATTACACCAACTGTGCTGACATCCTCAACTGGTTCAAGTGCACACGACACAGGTGAGAACCCCGCATACTGGGAGGGGAGGATGGGGGGTGGGGGGAGGATTGGGGGGTAATATACACTGAGAATGCTGGGAGAGGAGTGTGCTAAAATGTATGCTTTTGAAAGGCAGTTGAAATGTGTGTTTTTTATATGACAGGGAATGATGGGAGACAAGTGGTTTTAACACAGAAACTGTGCACCGTGGCTGCATGTAGATTATGATAATGCAATGCAATGTAATTTAATGTACTTTGATGTTTTGTATGTATTCTGCAACAAAGCCTTCGCTCAAGCAGTTGTTTATTGTTTATTTTCTTGCTGAGCAGATGGTCTTATCCAGGTCAACTTGCATTGCATGACTTACATATGAAAATACACTTTCTACTTACACAGCAGGATATTTAATGACACAGTTCAGGTGCCTTACCCAAGGGTAAAATAGCAGCACTCAGGAATCAAACCCGCAACCCTTATAACACCAGCACATTTCGTCCGCCACTACGCTGCTCTTCCACAGCGTCAGTGTAACGCGGTGTGTCTATCATGCAGTCATTCCGCCCCTTGTATTCAGGGTGAGTTACCGGACGGCGTACCGGCGTGGGGAGAAGACCATGTACCGGCGAAAGTCCCAGTGTTGCCCCGGGTTCTATGAGAGCAGAGAGATGTGTGTCCGTGAGTATCGCCTCCAACCCGAAGCGTGCAGATAACCCCGCACACAATCCGCGTCAGTCTCGTAATTACACACGTAAAAAATACCATCGGCAGATATGTCGATACCACATGGTGGAAGTCTATTTATAGCTCTCATGGCCTGTGAGGTGGTCACACTCCAGACAGATTGCGTATTGATTCGAGATTGCCTGAGATATCTGGTGTGCAGTGCTTCATATTGGATCAGACGCTTGGAATCTGCCAATCATTCAGGCAGAAAACATTCCAGGGCCACCTTCTCATTGTTGTTATGCATAGCTAATGTTAAATTATTGCTATTATTTTGAAGGTAGGCACAATGATGAGCCAAGTTGGACTGAGTAGCTTGTTCCCAACATGACAGTTTTTTTACATTCTTATGTAATATTCATAAGGCTAGTGATATGCTGTTCTCTTTGTTAGAACACTAGACCAGTGACTGCCACTCTTTTGGATGTAAGGGAAGGAGCTTAAAACATCAGGTTTTGTTCAGGCTTGTCAAAGAAAATGAACTTTGTTGGACCTGTGTTCCAGGAAATGAGGTAACGGTTACGGTTTAGAGGTTGAGTATTGGAGAAAAGAATTTTCTAAGATTTTCCAGGCTTGAGAGAAGTGAGTTGGAAAGGGCCCAGAGCAGCAGCCCAAATGGGCCAGTTCCGAGCCTTTTCTGTGTCACCATGTGCCTGAGGCCTGGGAAGAAGGTCAGAACCTTCCCAGCATGCATTGGGGGCTTTAGGCTGAATGGCTGACTGACCTGCTCACGCAGCCCAATATTTCATGTGACTACAGAGAGCTATTGGAGTCATATGACCACACTTCATGACTGCAGGGAGCAGGTGGTGGCCAGCCTATCACGGCTCAGAGGTTGTGTTTCAACGGTCAGGAACAGGTGCTCTCTGCTTGGGACAAGGTCCACTGTGTCACCCTGTCACTGTGCACAGTGGAAATATGTGTCCCTAATAAACTGACCAAAACAAAACCTGTACCCACCTGTACCCACCTGCACCTAACTAAATCCATTCTTGATGACTGTCTTGTGCCAACTTGTGATGGGAGAACACTCAGAATGGGTGGAGGAATCTGATGTTAATACTGAGTAATCAGTCATATGTTTTTGCTATGAGGGTAACATCTGCTGATTGGTTCATTCCAGTCAGTGATTGACAGCATGTGGTTGCTCCACCCATTATTGGTTTTATGAAGCATCATTGTCTCACCATGTTAGTATAAACTGGAATTTTGCACACATTTGCACACATCAGATACCCTTACCTGTCAAATTTCATTTTGCATGTTATCAGTTTCTACCTCCTGATTTTTGCTTATGTAAGTTTTAAGTATTTTGCCGGATTCAGCAGCAGTGCTGCATGGAGCCTTCTGGAACCACATCCCAAACAACAGCGGTAGGGGTTTAAATCAAAGGTTGCAGGTTCCATTTTCAGGTAGGCTAGAGGTACCTTAACTGAACTGCCCCAGTAATATCCAGCTGCATAAGTGGATAACAGGCACAAATTTTAAGCAATACAGGTTACACTGGGAAAGAGTATCTGCTAAGAAAATAAATATATGTGCATTTATTTATATATACTATATATATTTAAATTTCTACCCATATTGGTATGTATAAATATAGCTCAGCACAATGTCATCAAGCATATTGATGCATTTGGATTTGGTACCGTTCCTGCAACTAAAGGCCAAATAATTAGTTGGGGTGACAGGGGTTAAGCAAAACTGATGTTGTGCTAAAAGCGGGATTGAGGGCCCCTTTTATTGCATGATGAATCAGCTTTTATATAACAGTGGATATGAAAATGTGACTGCGCTGAGCTCAAAGAGGACTTTCTTCGGGTCGCTGAAAAGGATCTGTTGTATTTACCGTGCGGTGCAGTCACATGGTCCTCTCTCATGTGTCCTGTTTCCTCCTTTTTTCCCTCCCAGTGGAAATGCCTTGTGCCTTGCGAAACTGCAAAAAAAAAACCCTCATCAAAGTGGGATTAATTATATCGCTGAATACGCTGAGTCATCATTTACGAGAAACTCATGCAAATTACTGTCGGGGGAGGACAATTGACAGAATCAAGCTCGTCATCAAATTTTCGTCTGATTTCCTTGCCCTTCCCCCCCAGGTCTCCCAAGTGGAGAATTGTGGATATTACAATGGAATAGGAAAGTTGCCAACACGCTAATACCATTTCACTGATGTCATGTAGAAACATCACCGGTTCCTCCCGCCTTTCTGTCGCAAAGTCAGCAAGTATGTCTGTTTTAAAAAGCTGAGAATTAATACTAAGGCATACTACTGGTCAATTTATGAAATGATGTTCAGTACATTTAACTGCTTAGCAGATGTCCTTATACAGAGTAACTTACAGGTAATTTTCAGATGTTATCCATATGGACAACTGGATATGTGCTGTGGCAAGTATGGAAAGTAAGTACCTTGCCCCTGTGTACAACAGCATTTCCACAACAGGGAATTGAACCTGCAACCTCTGCTCCTTGCCACTGCATCACACTGTTGCCACGAGATGGCTAAAGCTTCCTGTACAGTAACACAATAAAGAATACACTCGACATGACCTCACCCTAAAAGAACATGTGTACACGCAAGATCTGAACAATGGTCAAGAAAAAAAGCTTTTGCCAAAAAGAAAACTGTGGCAGGTACACATAAAGACGCCTTCATCTGCTCAGCCATCTTACAGCAGGGTTACCCCGGCTCTTTTGAGGATGTCTCAATGTTGTAGTGCCCGCTGTTTTTGCCATGAGAGGGCAGCTCTAATTCCATTAAGCTCTGTTCCTAATCATCGGGATCCAGTTCTCACAGTGGACCTGATCCTGTCTGTCCGTTACCACCTCACACCTCCCTCCCTCGCAGTGGGCATTGTTTATTCCCATCTCTCAACGTGACCGAAGTTTACCCTCGAACCTTCCCCATTGCACCCCCCCCCCCCCAGCTACCCCAAAGTGCAGCAGTGGCCGTAATGTGACTTAACTCGATTTCCTTCCCAGCATGCACTGTGTGAGCCTGCCCCGGTGTTGTTTGCGTGGCGCCTAGAGAAACCATGGGGTCATTGATCGAGTGCAACGTGTGTAGTGTCAGGCGCTGTGGTGCATTGATGAGAGTGCCCCCCCCCCCCCCCACACCACCACTGCATATCCGGCTTAGCCACCCCCCCCCCCCAACCCCCCACCAAAAAAAAGCTCCCTGTTGTTTGTGAGAGTGAATGAAATCTGACCTCACTTTCCCTTGTTTTCTCTCCCACCCTGACCCCCCACCCCTCTCCCGCCCCCACCCCCTCTCCAGCCCACTGTGCTGAGAAATGTGTCCATGGCCGCTGCGTAGCCCCCAGCACCTGTCAGTGTGAGCCCGGCTGGGGCGGCCCCGACTGTTCCAGCGGTAAGTCCCCTCAGCTGCGGCCGTCCGTCACACCGCCCGCCCACGCCTCGAACAAGGGGGCTGTTCTGGGATCAGTCAGGGAATGCGGAGGAAGGATGGGAGGGGGGTGTATGATTGGTGGTGGTGGTGGTGGTGGTGGTGGGGAGTTCCCTCTTTTTACATTAGCAGTGGAGGCACCCTCCACCCCCTCCCCCTACCCCAACATGTGTTTGAATGTGTCCAACATCCTGCAAGTTTGGCCTGGCGCACAACACCCCCCCCCGACCCCAACCTTCCAAACTCTCAACAGTACTTCAGAGTAAAGTATGTCCCTCCTCCTTCTCCAGCCCCACTCTGTGTCTTCTGTATGCACAGGTATGGAGAAGGTTTCTGTGTGTGCCAGCAGAGCTGGGGACGCGCTGTGCGCTGCCGGGTCCCTGCTGTTGTCTGCAGACTCTTTTCTGAAGTGGTTCACACTTCAAGGCCGCCTTTCTTTGTCTGCCAGGCTCGGCGGGGCCCCTTCCAGCGTCTGTGCTTTTAATTTTCGCACCGGCCCCCGTCTCTGCCTGCTGGAGTCAAAACATGTGCTCCGAAAACCACGTAACCGGGAGCTCGACGCGTCCCAAAAACCTGTCTGCACGGCGGTTCTTAGCAGTTTCATCAAAAACAAAGTCGGGATGCCTCATGCACCAGGGGAGAAACGTTCTGATTCTGCGTGAGGAGAGGATTAAAAAAAGCTGGGTTCTCCGCTACACAGGCCTGATTGTATAATGTCAGTTCTGTTCTTACCATACTTCGCCACAGACTTACAAACCCGTCAAACTTAGGTGTGACTGACTCATTAGACTAGAGATTAGTAATGAAATGAGAGAAGAGGAGACGAAGCCGGCGGTGCCGCCCGTGGAAAGGAGCTGAATCCTGGCCGCCATTCTTACATTGGGGGGCCCCTAAGAAAAGGCTCATTGTTGTGTCTGGAAATGGCTACTCCCCCAGGGGGCACTGGAGACCAGACTGGCCTGTCTGATCAGGAGGGATTAAATCTGCATGGATATCGTTGATCTGGGTGGGGTCAAGAAGTAAGATGATACTTGCCGGCGTGGTGTGTTAGCGCCACACCGCTTGCCTCTACGTTTTATCCTCAAGTTTCCTTAATTAACCATGGTGGACGAACTGGAGGTCTTCTCGCTTAGCGTATGAAGTATATTCGTGCGGAAAATATAAGTATATTGGTATGCAACAAATACTCCAGAATGCAATGACACATAGCAAACATAGGCCCTTGCTATTTTGCAGCTAATATAGTGCGATTAACTGAAATAAATTGTTTTTACTTTTTTCATCGATCATTTTTAAACCTGGCACTGAAATGGTTAAGCTACAGTTCGCAATTGTAAACCAGCTTAGAAACTGGACTTTTCTGGTACCTATGTTGCTTCTGTGACCGAAAGGTTTGTTATTTTGTCTGCTTTGATTTTTCTGTGTGATTCATTCCACTATAATCAAGAGCACTTTATTCTTCCACTAACAGCGCAGAAAGGGCTGGCTCTGACAATAGCAGACAAAGGTCCCGTTCAGTCCCAGGCCAGCGGTTCATTGCTTCCTGAAAATAAACCAGCTGAAAAAAAAAGCTTCACGGATACTGGCGGGTTTACATGGACAGGGATAAAAGACACTGCGTGTAACCTGATGTAGCTCGCCTCCGCCACCATACATCACGCGTCAGTTTGCATCAGCTCACATTGTGCGGCCAGTCAGGCCTCCTCAAGCTGTGCTGATCAGCCTATCAGCCAACCCCAACAAACGAACGCGCAAATGCAGACATACTTGCCTCAGTTGTCTGCCTCTGTCCTGTGATGGTGACAGAGCTCGTTGTTTCGCCTCATGCCTGAAATTTGCCGGCTGTTGTTAATGCAGCAAGGAAGGGACGTATGGGGTCAGATTGCAGCTAAAAATGTGTATGGACAGCGCGCCTCGCGGATCAATATGAGTCATTCCCGTGGAGGTGCCTCGGGCCGAACAGCGTCCCTATCAGGCGATGTCATTATCGCTCTGCTTCATTGCCTGTGAAGCTGTTATTTTCCCAAGACTCCCTGAGGCTCTGTACTGTTTAAACTCAGAGCCACCAAAGTAAGCTGGGCTTGAGCAGTTTTGAACGTTTATGTTGTCTATTATTTTGTTGAGTCACTATAATCGTGGTGTAAGGAAACTTCCCAGATAGCTACTGTTAGGGAGAGATTGCTGTGTAAGCGATACTCATGTTTTTTTTTTTTTTGTTAAAAAATCCTATAATGTTGTCAGTCTATCCTGCTTTATCTGACTGATCTCATTGCCTTATGCTAACAATAGCTGTCAGATGAATACTCATGAAGGCAGCTCACATTGCCAAACAGCGTAAGGTTATCCCGGCTCATTTTGGCTGATTCCCTGCCGACTGGAGCCCCGATCTCAGAGAGATCTCTCTCTCTGGACGTCCTCTCGCCCCTCAGCCTCGATCGGAGGGAGGTCCCGCCTGGGTTTTATCGAGCGTCCCAAGCGACACGACTTTCATTTCCTCAAAACACCCCGAGAGGCCAGACTCATTGTTGTGTCCTGTTCATGGGTCAGAGGACCCTGACAATGCGTCTGAGTATTGTTTGGGGTGAAAGAAAAAAAGCAAGGGCAGGAATTCTCTAATTCTTTACCCAAGATGAAAATAATAAAAAAAAGAAAAAAAAAAGCTGCTTGGGGAGACATTAATTCAGGAAGTGCCCCCAGGATGTGACACATCTGGGTTAAAATAAAGTTTGGCACATGAATAGAAGGATTGGACACCGCAGAGAGAAATTCCATTACCTTTGACAGCTCTGTGGCAGATGCCATTTTCTCCCATTAAGAGACATTGTGGATTTTTAGGTGCATCCTCAACAAGCTCGCAGGGAGACTATTTCTTCATTAGTGACCCACTGGTAGCCATTGCTCTGGGACGCCAGGGGTGGTAACTTCTGTGGTTTTCGGACTCGAGCGGAGGCGCCCGTTTGGAAAAATGCATTTAAATCAACCCCAGTGCCAGCTGCCGTGGGGATCCTGTTTCAGCTTCAATCCCTCCGTCCAGCCAAACCACCCTGTCTGCTAGAATAAAACTGTTATTGCAGCACCTTCTCGCTAATACTCCTTAAACTCCACATCCGCGCAGTGCCTTTGTCCTACGGCAGCCGTTTGGGCTATGAGACAGTTAAAGAGGTTAGTTAGTCTGGAGCCAGTTGGTCTGCCCTCAATATGTCATAATACGTGTGGAATAAGTTAGAACGAAGACCAACTGGATAGTCTCATGGAACACAGTCTACTTGCTTATAATTCTAAATTTCACGGTTGCTTTGTGTGTCCTGACGTGTTGCAGGGTCGTACGCAGCCTCTAAAATAGCCGCCCTTCTCTGTTTTGTCTGGAAATCATTGTAAATGAAGACAATCACATTTACCGGAGACAGAAAACCAGTATCAGTTTGTTTAGCAAAGCTGTAACATAAGACTGTAATAATGGATTTCATAACAGCACCCTTTTCAAAAGAGCTGCAATGCGAGACAGTGTTTCAAACACTAGCTGTATAGCAGAACAGTGGCTTCCAGTGGACAGTACCCTATGTCCAGACCATTAACCAGGAAGACATATGCAAACAAATAATAAACTGTCATTCAAGCTTCCAGCCTCAGTTTTTCACAGAGGGTTGTCACTACAGTCTTCTCAGTTGCCTGGCAAGGCATTCACACACACACACACACACACACACACACAAAAGAAGAAAATATAAATGTGAACTATGTGCCAGACAGACTGTGGAAGCTCCACATTGCTTGTACAGATGTACATTTTCCTTTCAAATGCTCGATACACACGAAAAGACGTCTCAGGTTCCCATGAGCCTCTGGGGGGCTCCGTGTGGAACTCAGCATGCCTGAGTGGGCGTTCTTAAACGGATGGAAAATCACTACTGCTCCTCTCCCCCCAGAAGCCCCCCTCCACCCCAAGTTTTGAGGAAAGAGGTCTGGCCCAACTCAGTCTCAATCAACAGCTGGCAGGTTGAATTACTTGGTGGGGGGGGATGATTTTTTTTTCTCGCTCCTAAATAACCAATACTTTTCTGCTTGTTTCCTTTATGATCCAGCACTAATACGACGGGCTGGCCAAACAAGCCTCCTGTCTGCCCTGTGCAGTCCTTGAGACAAAGGGATAAAAGTCAGGAAACACAAATCAGATTAAGGTGTATACCTACAGTTATCTGCATGTGTATATTTATTTAACTTATATATACTTATATATCATAGAACTTGTAGAACGTATGGCATTAGAACATTTTATGAAATATTTTAGACTGTGTAATATTTAAGCATCAAATTGACAATATTTTTGTATACAAATGGCATACATTAAAATAGATTTTTCTGTGATTTTTTACGCTTTCCCATGTATTGAATACAGCACCTTTTTACAGGTTGTAAATTGATGGATTATTATTTGTTCCTCGTAACTTTTTTTTATTCTCACCCCAGCCTCTTTCTCTCTTTCTCTCTTTCTCGTCCTCTCTCTGTCATGTCTCTGGTTCTTCCATCATTCTCAATATGCCTTTCCTCCATGACACCCACAGTAAACGTTTTAATGAGGGACGTCAGACCACATACAGGGATGCTCATATGAAACAGATGTAAGCTTGCCCATGCACCAGACCGCACGGTTATTTATAAACACCCGGTCAAAACTGTTTGGATCCGGTTGACCCCGGTGACCCACATTGATTTAGAATTTTACCGTACAAACTCTGGGCGATCCTCAATCTTACAGTGCTGTTTTTCATGGATGAATACTGCACTTTGCCCCCTCTACCCTAAGTCTTGTTTATGAAATGTTTCTTTTTCTGAAAAATTATTTCAGTATATAGTTAAATGTGAATAATCTATTTTATTACATGTAAAATAATATTATTTTAATGTTTTCACATATACTGTGTGCCACAATGTATGGCATTTACAACAAACTATATCAATTACTGAATCATTTCCAGTTTTAAACAAATGCTATTTTTTAATTTGCAGATTATATTTTACAAAGCATATTACATTTCCTCCTGCTTGTATGTTGCACCTCTTTTGCAGATTATCTGATTGACAGCTGATTGCATGTGATCACACCAGGTGACCTTTTGGTCATCAGTGCATGTGTATTGGCATCATTGATTGTATTGGCTGAGATGCTTCTATATAGGATGGTCGTCAGTTTGAACAAATATACATTTGTATTCATGGAAGCAGACAGGATAAGTGCCATAGAGACTTCACTTTCCTTCATGCATGCCATATTAAGACCTCCTACACCTAAACGTGGCATGATGACAGATTCATTTGCCAGCTTGTCTTCTTCTGAGAGTAAGTGCGAGATCTAATCCAACCTTTGACCCCAGCGCTGCTCACAAATAACAAGCCCGTCGGAGGCAATTAACATGGTTTAGCGTAGAATCAACAGTGATGCCAGCGTTTCTATTGGTTCAGTGTTTCTGCTTAGCATTGGACAGCCAGAAATTTGATTTAATCCTGGCTTTAGTGTTTTTGATTACAGATAAAAGTGGTGGGAGTTATACAGACAGCAGCATTTTAGCGGATGTCCTTGGCACGCCGGTGCTTCTTGAGTTCCATTGAAGGGTTGTTAACGCGTTTTCGAATGCATCTTATCCCGAGCCTTCAAGAGGCCTAGTGCATACTAAAGGGTCAATGTGTAGGTGATTGGGTAATTGAAAGTTGCCCCTTCTAACATTTTAAATCGAGTATGGCTTTGTCAGAGGAAAACAGAAGGCACAGCTACGTGGTAAAAACACTGCATGCAGAGCAAATACACTTTGAGACACTTAGTAAAATAAGAATGTGGATAAGACATGCACGCTGTTTTTGTGTGGACTGTGTCTTTGAGTGTGGACTGTTTGAGTGTGCATGGAATATCTCTTTGTGTGTGGACTATCTGTTTGAGTGTGGACTGTTTGAGTGTGCATGGAATATCTCTTTGTGTGTGGACTATCTGTTTGAGTGTGGACTGTCTGTTTGTGTGTGGACTGTCTGTTTGAGTGTGGACTGTCTGTTTGAGTGTGGACTGTCTGTTTGAGTGTGGACTGTGTTTTGAGCATGGACTAGCTCTTTGAGTGCACTCTCCGAATGTTCACTGTCTGTTTGAGCATGGAGTGTTTGTTTGCGCATGGACTACCGCTTTGAGCATGGAGTATCTCTTTGAGTGTGGACTATCTTTAGCAGAAATAACTGGAAAGTCTGCTTTAGTGAACAGTCTCGAGCATCTGTCTGGCTGCTAAATGTGCCGGTAAATTATATAAAGACGTCAGAAAGAAATTTGGTCAGATTTAATCCTCCTGCTGGGGATTTTGACCTTATGAATGTAAGCCAATTTCAAATAATTGAGTTTGATATGGATTGCAGAAGGAGGTGTTTTCTTTTTATAATTTAGTATGAAATCTCATTTAGAGACACATTATCTTTGTGAAAACAACATTTTTTTTCTCCCTGGTATTACAGAATGTGTTGGTTTGTGGGGATATTATATGTTGTCTAGCCTTCATCCCACTCGTCTACAGGAGTTCATTACGCGTCCAAGTATTAGTGCTCTAAATCTGGATAGAATCAGAGTAAGAGTTTAAAGTAGAGTGTAGTGGAGATAATACAACAATACCATGAGATTCTGAATCTGGTAAAAGTCGTTAGTGCAGTCTATCAATCTCTGCAGTATCTCAGATCTCACTCGCATCTCCCTCCTCAGCAGGTCAGCTGTGCCTTAAATTGGAACACAAAGGGGAACAGTCGGTCTCGTTGCTTAAGCACGGGGAGGCCCCTGGGCACTGTTGTGGGTCCACTCTATCTAGGTCATGTTTGACAAAGGTACCGGAGAGCCCCGAGTCAATGCTAGAGAGAGAGTTTCATCTGTGTTTGTGCGATGAGCCCCCCCCCCCCCCCCCCCCCCACCTCTGATTGTGCTGTGCCGAGGGGCCTGCGGATACACTGTACACTTTTCACCGGGCCAGAAGTGCGGACTGCCTGTCTCCTCCATTCAGAGGACGAGGCGAGGATACAATGGAAACTCTCAAGCCATTTAACACCCCCCCCCCAACCATCACCCAGCCATGTCTGGCTCCATCCAAGATCTACAATATGGCCTCAAAAAATATGTTCCTCCCACCACATGAGTGTCACATTGTAGAGCTCAACACCGTGCAGGGCGGGTATTTCAGCCCCACATTGACCTCAGAGTTGGCTACCAGGCCCCCCCCAGCATGAGGTGTTGAGTTTAATACAGTCTCAAACAGTCTGAGGAGGTGCTGCACCTGACAGCAGGGCGATAATAGTGTCACACCTGTACACACCTCAGGAGCGTGTGCTGGACCCTGAGCTTGCCTGTGCCAGAGGGATTCGTTTCCTGTAGTCTGGGAAACCAGGGGCTGTAGATGATGCAGACGTCAGAGAAAAGAAACTTTGATGTGAGTTTGTGACCCTGTGTGGTTTGGCTCATCCAAAGCACCTGTTTTTATTATTTTTACATTTTTTTTTAGATTACTTCATGAGTCTCCCAGAAACCCCTTTTCTTTCTGAGGGAGGGGATCCATCCCTTTTAGCAAGTCACTCAATTGAGAGACATGAATGAATTAATTAGTGCTTGAGATGTGGGTGCGTAATGGCTGAGGTGCTCTGCTCTTACAGAATCACATGATCACTTAATTATTGATTTACGTTTCAAAATAATTTCAGTCTAATGCATGGACAGCGTGCTGCACGACTGACCCGATGTGCTCTAACGTTTCATAATGTACAGTAAGAGCCAACCTTGAAAAAAACAGTAAAATGCCCAACCCATAAAACTTCGATTCAAAAGGGGCTCAAACGCATCTCCTGTGAAATAGAACACCAGGGCATGACGTATTTTGCAGCCTCTTATTAAAGTTCTAATCATGGACCGTGATGGTAATGCCCTTTGCAATCAAAACAAATTAGCATTGTGTGACCGGGGTCTGGTCTCTAGGGAGTGATCGTGGTTTCAGTTCTAAAGATCATTGCCTCTTTGCGAATACTTGCGCATTGAGTGAACTGTGTTTACAAGGAGCTTATGTTTTACTGGTCTTGAAATAGCACCGGAGATCGACAGCTGAGAGTTTTAACAGTGGGGGGGGGGGGACTCCTCGGTCTGGACTGCGCTTTCACAGTAACTGAAACCGGTGGATCGACAAACCTGTGAACGTGAACCAAAACGAGACGACATGCGTATCATTACCCTAGTGGGAGTTAACATGGGAGGTGGGGTGTGTGTGTGTGTGTGCGTGGGGGGAGGGGGTGGGGCTGGAATGGGGTGTGGTAAAAAAAAAAAAAAGACCTTTAAAACTGACTGTTGAAAAGTGGCTGACATGTTGGCGAGCTCGTTGTGTTTAAGATGACACACGTGATGAGTCAGTCTCAATAAATGGATTTATGGTCCCGGGTTTACAGGCCGCAGCCAACCGCCATGTCCTCTCATTACCGCTGCCTCCCGCTTTAATCAGGGATGCAAAAACACATCTGCCCGGCCGTGCCAGCCCCATCTTTAATACCGAGCCACACACGGGCAGAAAGGGCCTGGCTCGCTGTTTATTTGCCTGCCAGACCACCTTCGCCAGAATCAACTTGACTCCTCATCGTTGGATGAATTACAGAACTGCTTTAAACTGCTGGTTTCATTCATCCTGCAGTTTCGGTGAAGCAGCGCGCGCTCTCTGCAGAATTTTAATCCACTGGCTTTCTGGTCTTCGCCCAAATTCTGTATGCTCTGCTCCGCACTGATGTCCCCAGGTGGGATGCCCAAAAAGACACTTCACCTCAATTGCTCCGGTGTTAATCTTGCAATACAAACCACCTTGTCAGGGTCAGGGATCCATTTTCCAACTTTTACACCACTTACTTTCCGGTTTTTCAGTTCCCACTGGAGCACACAGCCAGGCTGACATTTTGTGGCAGTTTGGTTAAGAATACTTTTAAATGGATTGCTGGTCGAAATGGGTGACGGATCACACAAACAGATCTATATGTTAAATAGATCCTGTCGTGATACTTAAGTGTCATTGCTTCATCAGGAATTAACCCGTTCAAAGGTTAACAAAAGGTGTGCTCTGTCTTAGAAACATGTCAAACTTTTGAAAGAAAAGGATTTTTGGACTGCTGCATACTGGGTACGCATTAAAATATGCTAATGCGTTTTGGGACCACCAGTCCTTTTTTGGAGCGTGCTCCTATCCTGGGCATACTGAAGCTCTATGGTGCTGCTGCCACCATGGGCTTTCCAGAGTCCCACTGGCTCCACCAAAACAGAGTGCATCAGATGATTAAAAAAGACTTGTTTTCCCCTAAAAGTGAGTATATATAACATAATGGATGGTTCTCGATTGTCAGCTTTTTCTTCTTTTTTTTCCACATTTTCCCATGTAATTGCCCGCCATTTGGAACCACGAGGGCAGCACCCCTCACATTGAAAAGAAGTAGAAAAAAAAAAGAAAACGTGTTGCATAAAAGATGAAAGACCTTTAGAATAAACATGCGGTCGGAGACATTCCGCTTTCGGTGAGTTACATGAAGGCGTGTGGCTCTGGGCAGGGAACTCCCTCGTAAATTTGGACTAAAGCTGGTGGAAGGTTGGTGGTGTAACGTGCTGTAACATAATTCGCCACATGCTGGATGAGTTGTGGTTTGGAGAAAGGCAGGATACCACCAAGAGGAAAGGGTCGCAGGAAGGCGTGTCCTGTCATATTGCTGGAGACTCTCTTAAGGCCCTCCTTTCGGGAGAGCTTCTTTACTGAAGCGAGAGGTTTCCTTAGGTCACCTGGTCATTCCAGGTCTTTCTTTCCATTGTAGCTTCTACTCATTGCGTGGTTATTGAAAGTGATGTGCAAAACTATCTCTGAAGGGGTGCTTACTGTGGGGCCATTCTCTTGAAAAATGACCATTGCTCAATTTTACTTCATAACCCTTATTTAACTCACAGTAAATGTCTAAGTGACAAAGTTTTGGGAGCATATTTTAAAATAGGATGTTAAGATAGGATGTTTTGAACACAAGAAGCAACAAACTGGAAGCAATAATCTGAACACAGAAAGCAACAAAAATAAAACCAAGATGAACATTTGGTTCACCAGAACAGGATGTGGTTCCTCAGTGCTTCTCTCCAACACATTGCCTTTCCCTCCAGCGGATTTCAGTGACGTTTCTCCCCAGACGCTCTCTTTCGGACTCGATTAACGCTCGCACCTTCTCTCCCCTGTGCTCTCGGCAGCGTGCGACAGCAACCACTGGGGCCCCCACTGCAGCAACCGGTGTCAGTGCAAGAACGGGGCGCTGTGCAACCCCATCACAGGGGCCTGCATCTGCACCCCGGGGTACAGGGGCTGGCGCTGCGAGGAGCACTGCGAACCCGGCACCTACGGGCACAGCTGCCAGCAGAGGTGCCAGTGTCAGAACGGAGCCACCTGCGACCACATCACCGGGGAGTGCAAGTGCTCCCCGGGATACACCGGGGCCTTGTGAGTGTGCCCCCGACACCACGCCGCGCGTATTCCCGCTTACCATGTCCAGATATTCCGGCTTATTGAGACCAGTTGTCGAAGCTGCAAGTGTTCTGGATTTGCTGGCTCATTTATGAGCATTCTATGAGCAAAGAGTGCAGTCTGAATCTGAGCATCCGTGACTGGCACAGGAACACAGACAGCACCAGGGCCTCCGGAACCTCCTGGAAGGAGGACGGAAGGAACGCCGGAGCGGAATGTCTGGTCATGATTAATGGAATATCTCACACTTCTCATGCATTCGGGGAGCTGAATATGAGGCCTTTATCGGATGCGACTGGCCAGATGCCTTCTTAACCTAAGCTGTCTTTAGAAAAGACGTATGTTAAAGGCGAACGATGTAAAAATACAGTTTAAAATGTCCTTGCATTTGTTTCATGCACTTTTCCTTTTATCTGGGTTGAATCTGTATATTAAACCTTGAGGTGAATGTTTAAATGTAATACATGGGTGTAATTACGTGGGTATTCAGGCTGTTAGAAAATGCTTTGAAGTGCAGCGGTGAGGGCGGGGTCAGGTGTGCACGCTGTGATAGGCTTCTCCCCCCCTGTCCTGCAGCTGTGAGGACCTGTGCCCCCCGGGTAAGCACGGGCAGCAGTGTGAAGAGCGGTGCCCGTGCCAGAACGGAGGGGTGTGCCACCATGTCACCGGGGAGTGTTCCTGCCCCGCCGGCTGGATGGTACGTATCTCCCTTTCCGTCTCATTTGCTCACAAGCAGCATAAAACATGTATGTCATCGCTGGCATATAGCAATGGCACCGTGGCATGGTGGTAAGGTAAGTTAAGATAATAGTGGTGCTGGGCTCGTAACCGAAAGATTGCCAGTTCGATTCCACACTGGAGCAAAGCTGTCGTACCCTTGGGAAAGGTACTTAACCCAGACTTGCCTCAGTAAATATCCAGCTGTATAAATGGATAATACATGAAACTGTAATCCATGTAAGTCACTCTGGATAAGAGCATCTGCTAACTGACAGTAATGTAATGCAGTGTAATGTCTAGTTAACCAATGAGGAAACGTCTGTGTGAGGCTGCAAGTCTGAGTCATCAGTGTGAGTTTACAAAGCCTGACATAATGCTTGATGAGCATACGACTGGAGGCAAAATGACGAGCCCAGATCAGCTGAATAACCTTTATGAGTCATTAAACTTTTTTGTGTTCTTGCGTGCACCAGTGCCTCCGTAGCCTTGAGCGAGGCACTTAATTTGAATCATCTCAGCAATTAAGCTCAGCTGTCTTAAGTGGTCGTTGCCTAAGCTGTGCAACAACATGTGTTTGCTGCGTGATCACCCAAAGTCAGAGCGTCTGTGAGGCGAATGACTAAGGTAAATAGCGTAATTGAATGCATGTGACGAGCGAAGCCTCTGGTTAAGGGGATTTTAATGTCTGAACAGGGGACAGTGTGCGGCCAGCCCTGCCCAGAGGGGCGCTTTGGGAGGAACTGTTCCCAGGAGTGCCAGTGTCACAACGGGGGTACCTGTGTGTCGTCCACGGGACAGTGTCTGTGCGGCCCTGGATACACCGGAGAGAGGTGAGTGAAGCGGGCTGGGCTGGGCCAGGCTGGACTGAGCCAGGCTGAGCCATGGCATTTTTCCTGTAGCTTGTTTTATGTCCAGAAGGAATTAATGGGCCTGGACTGGTCTGGACCAATCAGAGCTCTCTGCAGATGGTATTACAGGGCAGGGGTGTGGTCCGTAACTCTGACAGCTGTGTGTTAGCGTATTCATAGAAAAGTTATACGGGTCACCCCCAGAACACGCTTTGCGTTTACGCAGTAAGCAGGCTACAAAAAAGCCCTGCTCACAGCTGGTGTAACCACACCCTGGACACCTGTGCAGAACATAAAAAAACTGGGAGGGGTCTCGGCACGCCATGTGACAGCGTTAAACAGCTTGTTGTGAAAATCAAGACCTTTGACCTATTTGCCCCAGTGAAACTGGAGCAGGCCAAAGGCAGGAGGCCTGGCCCCGGCCTCCATAGCCATCGATCCACCCTGCAGACCAACAACAAGGTCAGTGGGAGGAGGGAAGACAAACTGCAATTAAACCGTGAAGCCAACTGTTCTTAATTGGGGGTTGTAAATAATGACTGCACCACCTGCTAAAAATACCCACACTTTCAGTCCTGTTATCAGCTGCTTTACATGCTCTGTAGATTATATCCTTAGAGGGGGATTAAAAAATTTAATATACATATTCATTTGCATATGCACAATGTGTATTTTGAAAATTTAGATTCACACGTAGCTCTCCATGCCCACAAACAAGGAATGAGGAGAAGGTAAACATCAGTTAATCTGTTCTAAAAGACTCTCCACCAGTATCCTGAAAGCAGGTTGTTTGCTTGCCTTTGTTTCCCCTTTGCACTCAAAGCATGCACAATATGTTATTAGAGTGTGCTATTTACATCTGCAAGTTAAAAGTACTGTCTTCTTGATAATTACATTTAATTTACTAAGTGGAACTCTAAGTCTAAGTCTACAATTAGATACAATTAAAAAGAATAAAGAAATTACCTAATGATTGGTAGGAATTACACACCTAACTGACATTTTTGCTTGTTAATCACAAGCAAAAACAAACAAAAAGGGACATTTTGGGGAATGACATTTTTAAGGTAATATTTCAGCCTCCTCTATTTCAAGCTCACAAGCTCTCCCACCTCTTGAGGTCGTACCCAGAGTCCTGTCATTTGGCTCAGTGGCACCAAACCAACAGTGACACAGTAAACAGAATGGGGAGGAGACCCTTTTCCAGAATTAGACTGTTATTGTCTTTCCCCACATCTGTTTGTAAGCGTGGGATGGTGTGGGTTTTTTGGTGATACAGATGAGACATTACAGGACCCCTCTGGAGTCATGATGGGTCGAGGGGGGGCAGGGGGTTGAAATGCACCCAGAGCCGGAACACAGGAGGACAAAACGATTACAGATGGGAACATACAGGAGCGGGGGGAAGTGTGTGGGGTTTGTCGGGAGGGGCTGGTAGTAATACTGAATCCAGCGGAGTGTGACAGAGGGAGAGTGATTCTGGCCGCGTCTCTCAGATCCTGATGTGAAAGAGCTTCTCATCAACAAGAGGACCCTCCCAGCCCACAGAGATATTTTTTCAAGTGCACGTACACACATGCACACGTGCACTAATGCAAACACACACATGCATGTACACACACACATGCGCACAGACACACACACACACACACACACATACACACACACACACACATACATAGGGATGCATGCACAGTCACACACGGGCCACATACACCACGTAGAGGCCACACAAACACACACACACGCTCCTGCATAAACACACACAGACCCTGTAGTCCTGTATGTACACAGAAAAACCGACAACACATACTAATACGCATGTACACATGCACAGACACACACAAACACACAATCTGGGGCTCTGCATACAATAAAGACCAGCTTTATAACTACCAAACTAAGTTAATCTCTCTCAGCAAACAGTTCAGTATTGCACTGCTAAATAGTGGCAGACAAGCACGGCAGGATTGACAAAAGAATACAGACTTTGCTCAGTAATAAATACTCATTAGTCACTGATACACCCTGGCTGGCTTAGCGTGAACATGACGATTGAGTTACACCACATCCTAAATAACCCCGCCTGATTGGGAGACTTCCATTCCCTCACATCAGGTCACCAGATTCCTGAGCGCGCTTTAAGAAACGGTGCCAATCTGTGTCAGTATTAATACCGGGGCCCAGCTGCTGCCATAACAGCTCTGCTGAAAGCAGGGAGGACGGCCATCTGGTCCCCCCCTCCACCCGCCCTATGGCCACTCCCATGCCCAGCGTGCAGCTGTGAAGAGGGGCGCTGGCGGAGGAGCAGGAAGCGTGCGGGACATATCTGAGGGCGAGGATGCGACCAGCGGGCCGTGGCACCCTGCCAGGGCCGGCCAGAGGATGCGCTCGCTGCGGCCGGCCGCCCGTCTGCCGCCCGGCTGCCAGCTGGGGGGGGAGGGGTGTTGGAATGCAGGGGGAACCTTGCGGGCTTCGTGGAGAGCCTCCCAGATCCGTAGCTGCCACACCACATTGGTATTCATATTTATCGTTTTGGCAGACGCTCTTATCCAGAGCGGCTAACAAAGCAGAATAAACTGACATGGACAACAGAACACAGATATAAATTACATTACAGTCATTTAGAAGACACTTTTATCCATAGCAAGTTTCATATGTTACATTATTGACATGCTATCCATTTATAAAGCTGGATATTTACTGAGGCAGTTCTGGGTTAGGGACCTTACTCAAGGGTGCAGTAGCAGTGACCCAGCAGGGAATTGAACCAGCAACCTTTCGGTTGCAAGCCCTGCTACTTACCATTACCCTACGCTGCCACCCATATAAACATGTCTGAACATGTGTCAATCGATCACACCGTGCTATAACCAGCGCCATGCTGAATACAGACTGTATTGTATCAGCACATCACAGCAGCCTATAAAAACATCTGACGAGCCTTACATGCTTTTTAATGATGACGTGATGGAGTGGGTGATCAGGCCATTGGAGCTTTAATTCAAGTGCTTGTAGGAGAGGAGCAGAACCAACAGAGAAAACCTTTGCCAGACGGTCTGAAAGCCAAGCATTGGATATTGCAGTGAAAATCTGGCTCGACTGTAACACCACTATCTTCTACAGCCCCGTCTGACTGCATGTTATAAAAATTAAAAATTCAGATTAGTCTTCATAGGTGAGCAAGTTAGAACCAACAACCATCTGATTAATCTTACCAAATGAGCATGAATACTAGATAAAGTTCAACGCCATGGCACACTGGACCTCCGTCAGTGTTACCCACACAGAGCCTTGTATTTTAAGATGCTGTGCTGGACTTTTTCAGGAATGACACTCAAACGGCTACATGTTTTGCCATTTAGTCACAATTCTATAAACATGTCATTACGTTCTCTGCTCAGAGCCCGCAGCGCCACCGGGAGAGGGACGGCTAAGTGATTCAGCCACATGTTCTGTCATTACAGTCAGAGCTTCCATCGTTTAGGAAGAACTTCTGATGCCTCAGTGACGCTTTTTTCCTGTTTCTGAAAAGCAACACTCTGAAATCACCAGTCTTTAACCCTTTCGTACGTGACTTATTTTATGCTATGTAGCGCGCGTGTTACGTTACATGGTTTGTTATGCTCTCATTAGCATTACTAAGCTTCTCATAGTTATCACATAGTTTTCTCATAGCTATACTTTGTAACTTTAAAACACTGTTTCCTCAATTTTCCAATCTAGTGTTCTAATTAAACCCGTTTAACCGTACGCGCGAAAGGGTTAAAGATCAGCGCAGAAGACCTGCTGAACTGAGCGTGTAAATGAATGCTGCAGTGAAATGACAATATTAGTAGAACAAAGAGCAGCTGCTTTTCTAAAGATAACAAAAAGGCCATGCGGCTACTCCTCACTGGTTATTTGGCTGTCATGCTGGAGGAAATCTGTCATCATCTTGTGAAAGATCCCATCGTGGATTCCCTTGCTCCTACACTGAATATTTCCCTGCAAAGTATTGCATTTTTATGCTTTTGCTGTACTTATCAGGGGCGGAAGGTTGGTCCACAGCATTTAAACAGGAAGGATGTTTGTCAGAAGGTACGAATAAGCAAAGTTCTTGAAAAGCAGGCTAGTCTGGGCTGGAACCACAGACTGGTGGCTGGCAGAGGCTGGGATGTAAGCAAACGGGGCCTAACCCAAAAAGGAGCTCGGCTGGGCTGGGGAGAAAGGCCCTGGGCCCGTAATTACCAGTATCAGAGAACACGCACCATATACTTAGCCAGCCTGTGAACCTACAGGAATAGCAATACAAGTGCGTTTTTATGAGTTAATAAGGGCTTTTTGGAAAAGCCAGACGTCACTGGCTGCCTCTGACACGCCACCATGCTATCTCACCACACCCTCTGGGCTGGAAAACAGTCAAGATCTTTGCGGGGTTCGTGGGAGGGGGTGCTGGGTGGGCCATCTTTACAAAATATTATCATCATTATTTATTCACGTAACAGATGCACCTTAACCCGGGCTCAAATATTACATGTATTCACAATTTATATAGCCTCATGCCTGGGTTAAATTTCACTTGAGGGTGCAGGGCATTGCTCCACTTGGAATTTGAACCTGCGGCCTTGTGGCTGTGAGTCTTGCCCCTTAATCACTATTTCTAGCACCCAGAAGATAGGGTTATTTGCTCACATGGAGCATTATTATATTGCAGACCTCTGTGTCAGTAAAGAGACACATTAACGTATTGTGAGTGGGAATCTGGAATTTAAGTAAAGAGAGCGGGAGTAAGGTACTTTACATTTACATTACATTATTGCCATTTAACAGTTATGCTGCACAACTTACAATTTATACAAGTTGTCCATTTATACAGCTGGATATTTACTTAGGCAATTGTGGGTTAAGTACCTTGCCCAAGGGTACTGCAGCAGTGCCCCAGTGGGGAATCAAGCCAGAAGCCTTTTGGGTATGAGCCCTGCTCCTTACCACTATGCTGCCAGTCTGAGGGTAGGTAAGGGTTGTATTGCTGGTGTACCCTTCATTAAAATACACTCCATATGTTTTAATATTAAACCCAGCTGCCTGAGTCTGAGCTGGTGTCAGATGTCAAAATAAGCAAGCGTTCTGAGTTTCTCTGATGAAAGACATTTGGTGAGCTAATGAATGATGGTGATAAACATATCACAACGACAGGGTAAGAACATGGAAGAACCTGGCAACTCATCCGTCATAATGATCTGATGCCAACTGGACTATACTAGGCCTGCCGGAGTAAGATTGCAAGAGCTGGGGGTGTGTTACTGGGGTCTCCACAAAAGCATTCCTGTCAACAGCCAAGCTGTGAAGCATCCCAGAACTCTTTTAAACCAGTCTAAAGTATCTGATGTTGGGGGGGAAAATCACAGAAGAACATTTGGGGGGAATTTCAGGAAAGCTGTTGTGCTTCTTTTTACAAGAATTTGAACAAAGGGCTCTTTTTGTCCTTGTGCCCTGTGATACTGTGTGTGTTTGTATGGGTGTAATGTTTGACCAAAGTTTTTTTATTAGGCGTCTTGAGAAGATACGATCACCCTTGAAATGTTGATTATCTGTATATCGTGAGAGGAGGTGTGAAGTATAAGAAATTTGTCACCTCAGGTTGTCTTGCAAGGAAAGGTGATAGAAGATTTGAGGTCAATGTATGTGGCACGTAATAAGAGTGGATTTCCAGGAAGTGGTATCATATGACAGAATGCCTGTGACCTGTCCATCTCTGGTATACAAAAACTGGGTCCCAGACCACTGAAATGCCCCCCCGCCCAATGACACCTCCTGTCTGTTTATGCCTCATCCTACAGCAGACATTAACAGTTATTCGCTCTTTTAGTACACCTCCATTACGGCCGCCTATCTCCTAACCATAATGATACCATTAGCCGTTTAAGCGTTTGAACACCAGTAATCAGTGAAAAAGTCGGTCAAGTTGAATGGCGTCCGGTTCCATGCGGTGTTGACTCCAAATTGCGGCAGTCCACACACAAATCCTCTAATCGGCATAGAATGCACCCAAGTGTTGGATTTAAACTACTGTAGTTGCGTGTAACATAATAGGATTGTGTTCGCAAATGACTGGCGCCCACAACTGCCCTCATTGTAACTGGCAAATTCCCTGTTAATGAGAACCAGGAGACGCTTTGCCAAGAAAAAAAAAAAAAACGGCGTGCCAGGAAAGCGATGTGGCAGAGGGGTCGGCTGTCGTCAGCGTGTCCCGTGTTCTGCCGTCTCTGCAGGTGCCAGGACGAGTGCCTGGTTGGCACGTACGGCGTGGGCTGCGGCCAGACGTGCCGCTGCGTGAACGGCGCCAAGTGCTACCACATCAGCGGGGCATGTCTGTGCGAGCCGGGGTACACCGGGGAGAGCTGCGAGGTGCGCCTGTGCCCAGAGGGGGTCTACGGACTCAGGTGTGACAAAAGGTGCCCCTGCCACGCCCAGAACACCCGCAGGTAAGCCCCCTCCCCCGCCGCCCTCCACATCTGCCAATCAGTGTCCGTCAGCAACTACAGCTGGAAGAGAATACAAGGATCTCCTTTGGGAAAGGGGCCACAGAACACATAAAATATGAAAACAAAACCTCTGCTTGGTCAGTTAGTGACATAGCATCCACCTTCACTGTTAAAGCTTACCTGGACATGTAACTGAACAAAAGAATATATTACTTCAAAGTGCTGATGGCTGACAGCATTACTTTGTAAAAAAAGTTGTCATATTTTGTACTTCAGGGCTGAGCCTGTGCTGTAAAGACTGGTTAGTGTGTGGTTTGACCTTTATCACTTCAGACATTATCTCCAGCTGTGATTCATTCACTAACTTGACTTGGCTGCCAAGTAGCTGCTCTCTCGGCTGGTGGTGAACACGATGATTTCTGCTTAATGAAGTTCTGCTTGAGTGGGGGGAATGTTCATCTCAGCCATTATCCGTTGTGTGTGGGGATCAAAGGCCTGTCTCAGCCTTTGCTGGTCATCTGTATCATATTCTCATTACCCATAATTCTTTGTTCCAGCTAATCAGAGATTTGTTGCTGGCGGTGTCCAGTGACACAGGACAAATGCATGGAATTGTCCTGTATTTGAATTATAGATTCTGTAGCCAAATATCTCTCCAAGTGTAGAGACTAGTGTATTTAAATGCATGGTTGTAGTTATGGAATTTAATAAGCACTGAGCAAGCTGAGATGAGCTGCATGTTTGTGCTTTCAAAGGACTGTTTGATACTTTGGTTTGCTCCAGATGTTTATGGATTTAGAACGGCAAAATTGCATACCGGGATGAATAAAATGTGAGTTTCTTAAACTCCACAGATGTGCAGTCAGCATTTTGTTCAGAAGGGCTTATTTTGGGCTCAGTTGAAAGTCCTGGTGTTTTTTAAATTAATTACATACAGGATGATACTTCTCATCTCTTAATGTTTAGTTCATGTAGTAGAATATTTCCTTGTGTTGTAATATAGATAAATAACGGCATGTGTTATTTGAAACAAATCCTGTTTCTTCCCTGGTGTCTTTGAAGTTTTTAATTAAATGCAAAATGGTGACCCCATTAGATATTGATTCAGCCGGTTAATTGATATTGAAGTTAAGGTCAGCAACAAAGTCATATTATCTTTTGTCTCGCCTGGTTAAAAACAAAGTATTCTGTTTTGAAAGAAACTCCTGTTAATGGATATGTTATATATGAACAGATCATACACTTATGCTTATGTATGTTACGTGCTTACTACTATTTCATTTTTGTAAACTTAAATGTTTCAATTCAGTAACAATAATAATAATAATAAGAGGAATAGGAAGAAGAAGAAGCCAAGTTTAGGGTTGAGGGAAGGGGGGTCTCCCGCAGTGAGATTGTTTGAGGGGGCAATGGGGCATGACACACGGTATCAGACGGGGGCTGTTTATGTGGTTAGTGGGTGGTGAGACAAACAGCCAGCCATTGTGCCAGAGCCCAAGGATCAGACAGCTTGGCACAGCTGACAGCGTCCATGTGTTACAGATCTGGACAGCTGCTAGGCTCCCCTTCAATGGGGCTGCTGTTCCAGGTGGAGACAGCTGCCACTCCCCCCCAGGTAGTGGGCTGGACCAGTCTGGCAAATGCTCATAGGGTGCTGTGCCTGCCTATCACTAAGGGTCCCGCCCCCTCATGACTGGCTGAGAGGAGGTTATGAAAAATGTGTAACGAATATCCATATTGCATTAAAAATGCCACTCAGCTCATAACAGAACTGAAGTAATATTCCTCTGTGCTGGGTAGCGTTAAATATGTGCTTACTTACCTGTTATCCAGTAGGTTTTTGGTACATCTGACCTAACATCCTTACTTGCTTGCCCTAGACTTCTGCTTGAACCTTTCATTTCAGTTTTGAGATGTTTAAGATACAGATCATTTCTTAATCATTAAACATGAAATGGCATGTTCTGCTTGAGAGGAATCTCAGAAGAGTTTGAATCTTATAAATAGAAGTGGAAGTAACTGACATCTGATGTTTTTCCACCAGTTTTGCAGTCTTGTTTATTTGCATTGCTATGAAGTTCAGCGCTAAAGTGTCAATGAACAGCCTGCTAGTTCTCTCTGCTTGGTAGTGTGCCTTCTTTTCCCTCCTCAATTAAACAAGAAAAAACAACACTGAGTTTTCAGCATGAGTGTATCTGAGCCCACACTGGGGATTTTGTTTCATAAATGTATTATGAGTCCCTATGTAAAGGAGTGTGGTGTTGCAATGGGATACTCCGGTTTGTACACCGGTAACTTTAGAACGTCAAACGAACACCGTGTAACTTTGTGCTTGGATGTTATCTCCACTTGTAGAGGTTGTCCTCTCATCTGCTCTGATCTGATTTAAAATGAGCGGTTCTGTGTTTAATGTCAGTACAGATATCTGTTCCTTCCGAATGAACAATGGGCAACGATTCCAGGGGCTCTTCGGGAACATTCTAGGGGTCATGCAACGTTCTGATGTCATCATGAGAGATTGCTTGGGAGCTGAGTTCAGGCCTGTGTCAGCCAACTCAATAACCCAATAACGCAAAAGAATGCAATACAGAGATAAAGGACAAACAAAGACAAATATGATACTATTAACTGAATAAATAATTTAATTGATAGATTACAGCTGGTAAAATAACCATGAACTCTTTTCTAAACATTTCTAAACTTTTACTTGGTTAGAGGACACCCCTGTGCAGGATAACTTCCGTGGCCTACAGTATGCTTATTATTTTTACATAGATTGAAATATTCCCTGATTTCAGTACCTGGTTTGATGGTACATCAGTCGTGATCCATCCGGGATACAAAACCTTCCTCTGTTTTGCACTGTTGTCTGACAAACATACTTAATTTGCTCAAGTTGGTGTCTCAAAAGCACTGAGGGTAAAGCAAGGTTTGTGTGTGTTTCATCCAAATGGAGGCCCAGAAGCCAGAATGTTCCGCTCCGCAACGGTAATCACACAAGTTATGATGGAAAGAATTAAATGTCCGCACACCATCAGCTCCGGAAAAGCAATTTATTTTGGAGGTGCACATAGGACATCATTTCGATCTGAGGTGGATCTCCTTCAGAGCAACCTCTTGGTCAGGACACCTCTAAAATAAATTGCTTTTGGGAGCAGATGGTGTGCAAACATTCAATTCTTTCTGTTATACTTCTTTTTGCCCAGCACCTGGAAAAAAACAGGATGTATTTATGTTTATTGTGTATTTCTAACCACACAAATTATGGCTGCTCTCACTCTGCAGTAGAGGGTGGTCATCAAGTCCTAGTCTGTTTGGCTGAAAAAGTTAGGATTCTTTCAAAATTACATGTAAGTGCTGATACTCTAATTATTTCGGTTTCTGGTGTAACCCTAGAAGAGCAAAAGTAGTTTTCTGAGTTCATTCTAGGACATGCATAATGAATGTTATACTTTTCTTGAAATAGAGGTTTCCACAGAGATAGACTGGGGACGTTATGACCACACTGTATATAGAGGAACATCAGAGCAGCCGTTAGTGCCTGAGACTGGTGGCATTGAAGAGTGAGTGCGTGGCTTCTCACTACCACTCTGTCCCTCCCCTGCACCACCCGCCCCCCCCCCCCCCCTCCTACCCCACCACCCCCACTCCACCCAGCTGTCACCCCATGTCAGGAGAGTGCTCCTGTCGGCCCGGCTGGTCGGGGCTTTACTGCAACGAGACGTGCACCCCGGGGTTTTTTGGGGAGTCCTGCCGGCAGGTGTGCCAGTGCCAAAATGGGGCGGACTGCCACAGCGTGACAGGGGAGTGCATCTGTGCTCCCGGGTTCAAGGTGAGTGGCTGGGACTTCTGTAACTACTCTTTGAGTGCCACGTGTAATAACATGCTATATTACACCTTTATTAGCTCTGTAATTAATGGAACACAAGGATGAGGACAGAAGCAATTGGAGAGATATTTGCAGTTTAAAGGGACAGGTGGCAAAGGGAGATCCAATATAATGCATGTAATGATTTTTTTTTTCCAGTGAAGGCTTTCACCCTTCATTTACAGTATACTGCTATTTGTATTGGTGACTAGCAACAGATGTGGACCTCATTTGCACTGGTTTTGCAAAGCAGATGAGTATTGATGTTAGGATTTGAATTTTGGTGTTCTTCTTTCAGGGGCCCAACTGCTCGATCCCTTGCCCCGCCGGGACCCACGGGGCCAACTGCTCGTCCACCTGCAGCTGTAAGAACGGGGCAGTGTGCTCACCTGTGGATGGGGCCTGTTCTTGCAAAGCAGGTAGGGCTCTGATAACCACCCTGCTCATGCAAGCACCCTCAGGAGGGAGATGCTCATCTGATAGCAGGCCTGCCAATTTATAAACTCTGTCAGAATCATTTCGAGATCAATTTGAAGGAAGACCGCAAGTGGGCTTGGGATAGGGCAGCACAGCGGATAGCACAGGGTGCAGTGGCAGATGAGGCAATATCTGTTCTGGCGTGATAAACGCCTTCTTCCTGTGAAAACATTTCTCATTAGAGTGCTTATTTTTCTTAAAGTGAAATTTTTAGAATATGAGTTATAGAAATTTACATGCTTTCTTAATCCAATATCAATATTTTGTATTATTCCTGCAATCCTACTTGTGAAAATAATCTTCCTAACATTCCCATCTGTTAGGATCTGTTAAGGATGAATAAAATGTTTTACATAGTAATTTTGTAATTACTTTTAGGAAGTGATTACAAAAACGTTTTTTTGGACTACACTACAAGTGCCACAGTGTCATTAAAGCATTTCATAACATCAATGTTATCCGGTGCAGTGTCATGTCATGTCAGTAGATGCTTATGAAACAGTGCTACATAAGCATTCGATGACATGACAACCAACAGCACATGTTGGTTGAGTAGTAACGCCGATAATGCTGTCATAAGCTGTAATGAAAATTTCTGAATGTTAATGTCAAGCACCCTGAAGCATTCTGGGAGGAAAAATGCAGGTGAGTTGTGTTATGAGGCTACACTGTCGTGGCGTTGATGTTAGACCGTTATGTTTCCGGTGTGTAGTGCAGTTACGGTGTAGGCGTGTTGTTGGTATGGTTTGTCAGTGATGTTGGTGTGTCCCCTCAGGCTGGCACGGGGTGGACTGCTCCATAAACTGCCCAAGCGGCACCTGGGGCCTAGGCTGCAATCTCACCTGTATGTGTGGAAATGGGGGCGCCTGCAACGCGCTCAACGGTCAGTGCACCTGCGCGCCAGGCTGGAAGGGAGAGAAGTGTGACTCACACTGCCAGGTAAACGCCAGGGATGGGAGTACAGATATCACTGAGTACAGACAATCACACTTAGTACAGACAGTCACTCACAGAATATACAGTCACACCAAGTATATACCATTACTTTAGATATACTGTACAGTAGATAGTCACTCTTGGGATAGTCACTCACAGTACAATTATTTTTACTACAGAAAATACAAACATACTCAGTACAGCTAATCACTGCCAGTAGACAATCCACCTTAATATAATAGGGAGTTCAATCCTCCTGTCATTTAGGGAAATCTTGAAGTCCGTGATTAGCCTGCCTTAAATTCAGCAGGAATTTGAATAGTTAAATTGAACCCTGTCTCTATGCTTCATGAACTGTAACAATGCTATAACAATGCTGACTTTCAGGACCAAAATTGCATATGCTTGTGAAAAGGTAACATGCAGACATTTCCAAGATGTGTTACTTTTATGTTATACAAGCTTTCTCACATTTAACTCTGCTGGTATTACAACAAAATATTTTTTGTCCAATGTGAAATGAATGCTTTACACAAACCCCTCCACTTGAACTGTAGAAAGGCCTTTGTGTAATCTACAAGAATCACATGCCCTTTGGATTAACAACATCTGATGGCTTTGATCCTGAGCTCTGGCTAATTACTTGGCAAATCTACTTCCTCCTAAAAGCTCCACAGCCATAAAGTCAGGACTTTTTATGTTGCTGTTTTGTGTTCGAGAGCCATAGTGCACTAATTTGTAATAGCAGCGTCATCATTCAGTTTGTTAAAAAGCGATCCATTCGCATCCAACTGTAACAGGGAGGAAATGAATAATTACTTCGAGACTAAAATGAGGATAACAGAATTAAGAGCTGGGGGGTATGTGCCAGAATTGCTGAAATTCCTAAAATTCCAAAGGAAAGCCTAAAAACTGTACGGTCGTTCAGTGTAAAAATGAATCATGTCGTCAGTTTAACCTCTAGGGGTTAAGTGCAGTCACTAAGTTTGTTGAATAGTATGGCTTGTTTCTTTGTGTATCACAAGTGAGGACATATGGCCTTCTCTGACATGTCCCGGGGCTGTGGAAGTTACAGACTGCTTTGAGTGAACAGGACCGGTCTAACGTCCTGTTCAACCAAGCTTTTCATAATGCAACGCTCTCATAAAGGGCCCTTCATCAATCAGCTATGGTCTGCATTTATGTGGCATTGTTCAAGGAACCCAAAGTGACTCAGCGTAAACACCCCTAGCATGTATGACTCTGCTTGGCGCTGCACAGCAGCCATTTTGTTCTAGAACACTCGCCACACATGACAACAACACAAAAAAGGAGTTACGTTTTTATTATTTTGCGGTTTTGCATAAACTTTTGCATTCCCTGAGCTGGTAATGGTGTATGAATACTGTGAAATTACACTCATACTAAAATCAAAACTTCTCAAAAACCAAGGAAGAAGAGCAATGCAATTCCAGTGAATCTGGGTGCTAGAGTGGTGGCATTTGCCCTATGCACAAAGTGGCAAGTAACCCTCTGGAGCAAACTAGTGTCTAAATCAGGCTACCAGCCTACAACCCTCTGTGTGGGTCTCAAGCCCCTGCTGTTCCTTTCAGGATGGAACCTATGGGATGGACTGCAGGGAGCGCTGCGACTGTAGCCATGCCGACGGGTGTCACCCGGCCACGGGGTACTGCCGCTGCCTGGCTGGGTGGACAGGTGAGTCGCATTTCGCAGTCACATGACCAAGCCCATCCGTCTCTCATTACTATGCCTAGTCTACCTGTGTTTAGGTAGCTGAGAAAGTGTCTGTTCTGGTGCTGTGTGTGTGTGTGTGTGTGTGTGAGTGTGCGTGTGTGTGCATGTGTTTGTGCGTGTGTGTACGTGTGTGTGTGTGTGTGTGTGGAGGATTACATGGGTAAATCACAAAGGTTTTCAGATGTTTTTACCCACGCAGATGTTGGCTATTTCTAAGACACGCACACAGTGCACTATATATTCCTCCTGCACCTGTAATTTTGAAGAGGCAGAAGGAACATACTGTTCTATTATAAACATTCTATTCTCTCTTTCTCACTCTGTAAAAATAGCCTCTGCTGTCTGACTGTAATACATGAGGATGATGCATGACCCGTTCATGCAGGTGGTGTCGGTACTTTCTCTTCCTTATTCCCCATGTCTGAAGACTCATCAGTTTGTGCAGCACCTCCATTTTGGGCAGTTTAAGTCTTAACTAAGTCATGAGCTTGAACTAATTAAGAGAACTGGGTGAAGTGTTGCAGCGCTCAGGCTTAAGCCAGGCCTAGTGGGATTGTAGTCACCTGCTACCGTGCCTGTGCAGGTAATGATCTGTATGGAATGTGCCGTATGGAGAGGAGTTCAGCTGGAGACAGAGGGGAACAATATGTGAAGTCAAAACCACAGATCCTACACAAGAATCTGCACTGTTTCACAGATATGGATCGCAAAGTATGAATTTGGTCAGTCCATGTAAGCACAATTATTAATGGTGAAAATAAGTTGACGCAGCTCAATAGAGTGTTATTTCTGTTGGTTTATAACATATAGAACCAGCATGTCCTGGTTTCGGGCTTCCATTTAGTCCAGGGGGCAGGGAAAGAATGAACCACACACTGTATGTAGTGAGTAGGTTTTGCAGACTATGTGAAAATGGAGCACTTTTCTGTATCTGATACAGTGCGCCAGCCCAGAGACACACTCACCCCACCCAGGCAATGCCAGTGGCATGCAGTTTTAAAACTGAAGCAAGGTGGGGCATGCATGAGTGACTGGTTCAGCTCAAGGTCAGTACTTTGACGTTGGATTCAACCCCTCAACCTTCTGCATATAAGCCCAGTTCAGCTGCAGTATACTGCACCAACTCATCTTTCTCAAACATGCATGGCCTTGTTGAATGGAAGAAGAGACAGAGAAGAAAAAAAGGAAAAAAATCTTGGAACATCTGAAAGGTTTCTTGTCTTTAGTTCACACGAGCCCCAGAGTGGAGAGATTTCATCAGAATCATTTGTTTGATTATACAAGTTCAGCTGTTCTTACTTCCGAAATGGAAATGGAAAGTGGGATCTGTGAGCCGCAGTTCTGTGCCAATTCCTTAATTATCTGTCCATAGTTAGAGCTGCACTACTCTAAATCTGTACTTCTGTTTATTAATGTACAATACAGCATATTTATATGTACTTTGAATTAATATAAGCAAACAGGAACATTGTTTTCAGTTCTTAAAAGTCATCACAAAGTGAAATTAACCAAAAAATATCAGGAAATGAACCTGCATATATTTGTGCCTCAAAGTTAATGACGAAGTGCTGTGGCAGACAGACTGAATACCCTTCTCAGTCACACTAATCACAGCAGTTAATGTCATCTAACTCATAAGTTGTCTGGTCCACCCGCTTGTTTGAGTTTGAGCTGAATTTTGTCATTGATTAGTGTGGTGAACTTACAGAGCAATTTTCTCGGCTGTGAGAAAGCTGGAATGCATTGGAGGAGGTGGTGAAATCTACCTTTATCTCGCCTGGAGCAGAGAGCAGCAGTGGCATATTTAATTGAAACAATAGCTTAATCAACCTCAATTATCTGCCCAATTAGTCAGACTAATTACAGTCAGAGTCAAATTGGAACACAGTCTTAAAGACAGAACAGTCTAAGGTCCTGAGATGTGATTTTTTTTTTTTTACCTTTTTCATCCGCGGTTCATGGTTTTCACTTAAAGGTAGACATAAGTCCATGATACATTTGTACTTATCTGCGGATTTCTCTACCAGAAAATGGTAGATGTATTGTGGATTGTTAAAAATGCCGAAAAGCATCAGTCAGCTCCTTGACCCAATAAAGCTCTGATTTTCAGACCTTTCACTTCATAATGGGATTGACGTAACACCAAAACCTCAGAGTTGGGTGCAATAGGATGCAATAATTATTTTTACCTCCTCCGGGGATAGGTGAACCATAGGCTATGGTATAATCCCTGTCTGCCTGTCTGTAATATTATCTCCATGGCAGGAGATAATATTTGGAAATGTGTTAATTTATTAAGTGGTGCACTGCGTGTGCCCATTCTATAGCTGATTAATGCAGTCACTGTTTTTGACCGTCAAAGAGTACCATTACACAAACATACACACACACACACACACACACACACACACACACACACACACACACGCGCACGCACATACACTTTTTATTTATTTGTTTATTTATTTCATGTAGGGGGCTATTTTGAATCGATAACTCAATCGATCGACTAAATGGTTTCAGGTTACCTGCAGATGATGTTGTTTTTTTAACGAGTGGGATTTGAAGTCGGTGTTCCCCCCTAATTTGAATAAAACAACAGCGGGACTTCAGTGTTCCCGAAGGCGGTGTTGACTCGGCGAGGCTGAGACGCTCTGGAGAGTTCCTCCTCCTCCGGTCCGCACGCGGGCGGAATACTGATCGCGCTGCTCGGCCCGCCGCGCCTCAGCCCGCCGCACACACAGGCATTTCTTCGGGGCTGCTTAGCCGGAGTTTATCGCCAGCATTCCGCCATCACCTAGCAACGCGCGCAGCCCTTCAAAGGGCCCTTTGTCCCGCGCCTTGGCACTGCGCTCCATCACAATGTTGCTTATCACCAGCAAAGCGCCAAACAGCCCACAGAAGAGAGTGAGTGTGTGTGTGTGTGTGTGTGTTTGTGTGTGTATGTGTATTCGTGTGGGTGTGTGTGTGTGAGAGAGAGAGGGAGCGAGAGGGGGGGGAGAGAAAGAGAGAGAAAGAGAGACTGCTTACTTTTTATAAAGGATAAAAAGAACCAGATTCTTATATGGTTTCGTCGAATTTTGGCATGCAACCCACAGATGGCGGGTGGCGGGAGTTTTTTTCAAGAGTTTGTCAACTGTCAAAACAGCGGGAATAACAGAATTAGCACTGTCCTGGGCAGCTCCATCTCTCTGTGCCGTGTGTCCACCCTGCCTTTGTCTCCCCGGCTCACTGGGAATGTGTAATTGAGTAATGCAAAGCGCTCTCAATAGTGTCTAATCTCCACATTGAAACTGTCGCTCCCCCAACCCCCCCTTCAGACTGCTTCCAAAGGTGTTCTTTTGTCATTTATATAACTGGATTGTAATAGTCTGAGACTCATCTTGTCATACAATATATTTAGCCGTTAGCTGTGTGTGGTTCACCTGGCTTTTTCTTCTTGTTGTAAACCTAAAGAGGGCCAGAAAATGAATGTTTGGAAATGCAGGTGTGTTTCTTTTTATTGTTAACATGCTTCAGAATACATATTCTTCACTAGCCTCAGAAGCGTAGTTACAGATCATTCTGTTGTAAAAGTTTGAGCAAAAACAACATCCTTTTGAAGACTATCATGGAACTTTGAAACATCAAGGATTATGAACAAGTGATTTTTAAGGTGATATTTCCAATGTCTCTGAGGATAATTTCCCTTTTTATTGTCCCCCCTAATGTGCTGTATCAAATCAATGACAGAGCACATGAAGAATGTGGCCACACAGACTAAATTTTACTCACTGCCAAAATTGCTGCAGTAAATCTAATCACATTACTCACTACTCATAGACTTTTATCAGAAAAGAAAATACAAATTTTAAAAAAGAGAGAGACAAGTTCAAATCTGATGGCATTTCAATATGACACAGCTCAGCCGAATTGGAGCTATATTTGCAAAAGATCGTGTAGTAATCTACATTCATCAAAAAGTTGAAATTGCTTTTTTGTTATAATGAAAAAATGACAGAAACTGACAGTTAATGCTAAAACACTTTGGGAAGGTGATTTTTAAAATTAAGGTAGAGGGTGATCAGGTCAGAGCACTTTTTATCTGAAAGTTTCAGCAAAACAACAGAACGGCTCGTCTGTGTTTTATAAGTGCTTCATCGTTACATTCCTCTTTGTGGAAGCAGAGTTTTGACTCGACATGGAACGTTAGCACGTCTGGGGACACTAACACAGTCTGGCAAGTGCCTTGCCCTGAACGAACCGTAATCAGGAAATGGATCACGCTAATTAACAGATTAGCCAGGCAAGGCTTTTCAGTGTGGCTTTCATCTTGAGGGGGGGCCTCCATGCATCTGCCCTCCGAAATACGTGCAGCTCCACGTCCCCGACAGCACCTATTCAACCTGAAATTTAATGGTCACGTAAACAGATAAAATGCATCTGAGAACATTGAGTTCTCAGACAGTCGGTTGACTTGTCTACCCTTGAGCGAGCTGTTCTCGGAGACAGCTGAGTGGGACAAGAGAGAAATGGCTCTCTTTTAAGCCAGCCAGGGAGAATTCCTCCAATCAGAGCTTTCCATCAGTGTTGGAGTGACACAGAACACACGCACACACACAAACATTGAATTCAACTAAACTGCAAGGGCATTTTAAAGAAAAGTGCTGTTCAACCAATAAAAAAAACCCTCTCCCAGCTTAAAATGGCCCCTGGATTCAGGCTGTTTTAACAGAAACAGTTGTTTTGTTATTTTTTGTTTTTTTGATTGAATAGCACTTTAGCTAAAGATGACCTGGCTGTTCTGATTGGGTGCAGCTGGTGGTCATCTCGTCAGGTGTGTAAATGCAGTGGAGGGATTGGGGTGATCAGAGCTTTGGTGTGAGGATGGCCCCATGTTCTTGCTTTTCAAGGGATTCACTGCGACAGCGTCTGCGCCGAGGGCCGATGGGGGCCCAACTGCTCGCTCCCCTGCAACTGCAAAAACGGGGCGTCCTGCTCCCCTGACGAGGGAACGTGCGAGTGCGCACCTGGGTACCGAGGGACCACCTGCCAGCGCAGTGAGTAGCCCTCCCCTGGCTCCATGCACGCGGGGCGTCCCGGGCGCAGCGGGTCGCCTGATTTTTCCTGGAGCATCTCCTCGTCCCATCGGGTTCGCCCCTTGATCAAGTTTCATTACGCAGTTCAGACTGCAGTCAGTGCGTTGAAAGGGTGTCACAGTTAATGCTGTTCGCTGCTACAGTGATGAGCTCCTCTAGGCAGCCATAGGCGCAGAGCTACCTCAAAGGACCCTTTGGTGTTTGACACTGAAATCATGTTCCTTCTCATGTGGCCTGTCTGGTTTAATAAATCCACCCACTACTAATAATATATTAACTCAATGTACTATTGGTATGTTCACCTGACAGAGCACCCCTGCATAACCTTAGTCCTGTCCTTAGTGAATCACATGCAAGCGCTGTGTAATAAGGCATAAACATAAACAGGTGGCACGCCCATCCTGCGTGTAACGGGCCAATCCCACACTTTGTTATTGCAGTCTGCTCGCCGGGGTATTTTGGCCACCGCTGCAGCCAGGCATGTCCGCAGTGCGTGCACAGCAACGGGCCCTGCCATCACGTCACCGGCCAGTGCGACTGTCTGCCAGGGTTCAAAGGGGCCCTCTGCAACGAAGGTGAGAGATGGGTCTACATCGCCAGCACACACAGGTCCAAGGGCTCTTTGCGCTGATGAAACTGTCTTTATTATCACCCTGGTGTTATTGATGAAGATGGGTTTATCTTGATCAAAACCCCAGCATTACTGAAGATTACAGTGAGATCCAGATTTTGTTTGTTTTTAATTTTTCTGTCACTATATTATTTTCTTATCCGTTAACCAGACCAGCTTACATTACTTGCATATCATCCATTTATACAGCTGGCAAGTCAGGTTATATACCTTGCACAATGGTACAACTGAAGTATCCCATCTAGGAGTCAAACTGGCAATCTCTGCGTTACAAGCCCTGCTCCGTATCATTATGTCATACTGCTGCCTTATGTCGTTGGCAGTATCACTGACTTGTTCTAACTGAATGATTCTTTTTAACATTGTGAGGGTTGGTATGTGTGCACACACAAGTGTATGTTTCTTACAGTTTTTCACCTGTCTCGTGTCTTTTTTAACAGTGTGCCCCAGTGGCAGATTTGGCAAGAACTGTGCCGGGGTCTGCACCTGCACCAACAACGGCACCTGCAACCCCATCGACGGGTCCTGCCAATGTTACCCTGGCTGGATCGGTAGCGACTGCTCCCAGCGTGAGTGTTCCCTTCTTTCCAGAACAATCTCTACCGCTCTGCAGTGCCAGACGCACTTCAGTGCATTTCAGAGTACATCAGACCGCATCTGAACACGTGTCGATACTTCGCACAGTGCTCTAATGACAGGCAGCACGCTGAACAGAGACGAGCTGTTACAGTAATCAAACGTTTCCACCGCTAACGTCGCCGTTAAAGTTTAGTACGCTTTTCTTACTGGTCTGTACTTCCTTGGCATCGAGCCCGGCACTTTTGTGTGGCGGGTCCATGGTTGCTTGGCAGAGTGACAGATATTTACATGCAAAGCTGTGTTCAGTATGTGCCTCCATACAAAAACTAAAGAGTGGAGGGACAGAGAAGTGGCCATTAGTCACATTTCTGAATAGTCCCAAATCAACCCCATGATTTCAAAGCAGTCGCAGACCACAACGGTCATGAATTATCTTGAGAAGGCGATAGCTTAAGCAGCCTCTCATAAACCGCGCTCTGTGTAGGACCGTATTTGTCCTCTCAGTCTCTTTAGCAGCGGTCCTGATGGTTCACCAGTGTCCTCTAAGGTTTCAAACAGGTGCTCTATGGACCGCGCCCCCTTGGCACGAGAGATTCTAGAGCCTGTCTGTGCTTAATGTCACGGGACTTGATTTACGGGTCACTGACACCTTTAGCATAGCAGTGACATAATTATGCGGCCGGTCCTGGCTCGGTTACCGCGGCGGGTCTTTTCCCCGGTGCTGAATGCTGATCCTGACAGGCACCCGTCTCTCATCGGAAGCCAGGAATACCGGAACTCCTCAACACAGCTGTCTTCAGCATGCTCTCTGCTCTGAGTCCAGAGCTATGAGTTTCTTAGTGTGGCAAGCTCGTTAAGTTCCTTAAATGACATTTGTCAGCACTCTACCGTGTCTCTGAATGATGTATTCTAGCAAGGAACGTTTTCCAAAATAAGGAATTCTCTCGGTGGTTCATTATATGATGCGCTCGGGGCTAGCAGCTTGTGAAAACACACGAAGAGCATAGAGAGTGTGTTTTGGCTGCCCCCTGCTGGCCATATGTTGTACTGCATTGCTTGGTTGGCATCATGTTGTGCACAAATGTACAAGAACAGACAAACAAACACCCCCCCCAAACACACACACACACAAACAGAACCTTAAACCACTGTGGCGAAAAGCATTTTGAAAAGCGCCCTTGTTCTTCAGCCTGCCCTCCAGGACAATGGGGACCCAACTGCATCCACACGTGCAACTGCCACAACGGGGCCTTCTGCAGCGCCTACGACGGAGAGTGCAAGTGCACCCCGGGCTGGACGGGCCTCTACTGCACACAGCGTGAGTCTCGGAGACACCGTCTCAAAGCAACACGCACCCCTCTGTCTGTCTGTCCCCCTCCATCCCATCTCTCCCTTTAGCCTGTCCTCGGTATCACACCAGCACAACACCTGTTCGTCCCCTCTGATCCATCCGTGTTCCATTCTGGTTCGGCTCAGGTGTTCCAGGCACCGTTACCACGGCTGCGCATAAGGATTCCATATTCCATTAAACGGAGGAGCTAATGGAATTCTAGGGTGCTATTTATCTTGAACTGAAGGTGTTCTGGTGATGGAACTTTAGGTTTTAACAATGCAGGGGTGGAACTTTTATGCTCCAAGACTCCATCATCCTGGTTTCAGCTGATACAGTGTCTTTGATTGCAGTCTACTGTGGAATCTGTTTCACCTTAGCACCATAAAAAATAATTACAGAAATGAACATACCGAGCAGCAATTGCATGCTGTTGTTGAAAGCGACTCATCTGAACGCTTTGCAGGCTGCCCGTTGGGTTACTACGGCAAGGACTGTTCCCAGACCTGCCAGTGTCAGAACGGGGCGGACTGTGACCACATCTCCGGCCAGTGCACCTGCCGCACCGGGTTCATGGGCCGGCACTGCGAGCAGAGTGAGTAGAACGCACCATGCACCCGGAGCATTATGGGTAATCAGGAGAATGACTTGTGATATGCAGGGGTTCAGGGGGTAGGCTGAGCACATGCAAAGACACTGTTCCTCATAATCAGCTCATCACGTTGCAGGAGAACCCTGGTGCTGCATTTAACCCCTCAAAGCCAACCTCTACAATACAAGACATCCTTGTGCAGTGTATATATTGATAGCTTGATCTGTGAACATTCACCTTTTAGGAAATAAACGGACATCCTGTCTTTTTCCATATGTTGAACCTAAATAAGTAGAACTTAATGTATGATAACTGTTTGTTCATTAAAGCCATTTATTTTAAGAAATTTATCTTTTCATAAAGACAATGGTGCGGATATACCTTGGACTCAGACACTGTCCTCTGCATAATGCTGAAATAAATTGTTTTCTGAGCAGACACTCTGCAGACATTTGGTCTCTCCTGTACCATTCATCTCTCAGCATGTACAGGGAAACTGTGGGACATGTTCAGTGCTCTTCTCTCATCTGCTCTCTCTTTCTCTCTCTCTCTCTCCCTCTCTCTCTCTCTCTCTCTCTCTCTCTCTCTCTCTCTGCATCCCAGAGTGTCCCCCGGGTTCCTACGGCTACGGCTGCCGACAGGTGTGCGACTGCCTGAACAACTCCACCTGCGACCACATGACAGGCACCTGCTACTGCAACCCCGGCTGGAAGGGGGCCAGGTGTGACCAAGGTAAGGGAAGCCACCTCTCAAGGCAATTCACAGCAGGACAACTACAGACATGCCCAGATCAAAAGACATGTTCCAGAAGGTTTCTACAGCGGGAGGTCTGTAAGGGATAGCTTGATGTTCTGTACATTTAGCCATCCAGTCTAAGGCATTCATAATGACAGAGATCAAATTGTGCATTCTGGGAGGTGTCTGTTACAGGAGTTTCTCAGCCACTGAAACACTTCCAAGGACAACATTTGAAAATAGAAACAAACAGTGGGTGATGATCGACAAAGTGATTCAGCAACGAAAAAGAATTAAACAAGTTGCACTCCTAAAATCATAACTCCACGACTGACAGCTATGCCCCTGTCTCTCCCCAGCCGGAGTCATCATCGTGGGCAACCTCAACAGCCTGACCAGCGCGGCAGTGCCAGTGGACTCCTACCAGATCGGCGCCATCACGGGCATCATCGTCCTGGTGCTCCTGGTGCTCTTCCTCCTCCTCCTCTTCATCATCTACCGGAAGAAACAGAAGGGCAAGGAGCCCGCCATGCCCGCCGTCACGTACACGCCCGCCATGCGCGTCATGAACACCGACTACACCATCGCAGGTACCCGCCGCCTGCTGGAACTTTCTACACTTCTGTTTCTCCTCCCGGCTAGAATCTGATAAGAAATAAGTTCTCAGTTTTACAGCTTTGTTTCAACCTCAGAATTCAATATTCACCCCTCTTTTTCAACACATTACATTTTTGTCATTTAACAGATGCTCTTATCCAGAGCCACTTACATAGATTTTTACATGTTATCCATTCATTTTGCATGTTATCCATGGTTCCTTGGTGCAGCAGGAATGCAACAAACCAGCAACCTTTCAGCACTAAGCTATGATGTCACCCCACACACAAGGCATATTTTGTCCATGAAAAAGTTCTGCTGAGGTTGTGGCTATTTTAATGATTGAGGACTTGGTGAGTTTTTTGAAGTGTCCCTTCTCATGTTATTTCAGAAACGCTCCCACAGACCAGCGAGGGACACCCTAACAGCAACTACTTCTCCAACCCCAGCTACCACACTCTCACCCAGTGCACCAGTCCGCCCCACGTCAACAACATCCCCTACGGGAAGGTGAGACGTCTCAAACATGCTGGAGAGAGAACACCACCAGCCACAAAGGCCACGTCTGGGGGGGGTCATAAAGCCACATTCGTTAAATTAAAATTCATTAAATGCATTTGCAATACCGTTTGGCTGACCTTGTTGGTCTTGTTACTAGCATTGCTAATGATATGCGTTTGCAATATCATTTGGGATACCTTGTTGGTGTCCTTATTAGGCAGTTTTGAATGATATTGATTAAGTGTTAGTGGTTAGTAAGTGGTATAAGTTTCAATGCTTCAGTTTCTCTTGAAAAAATGTTGGGTCAAATCAGTATTTTTAGCATTGTAATTGGTTTCTTATGGGGGTCAAGGGTCAGGTGAGGTTGCTCTCCGCTGCTGTCCTACCTTACCATGGGTTAACTAGCGGTTGTTCTCAACGTGACCGCAGGCCAAGAACAACCAGCTGTTTGTGAACCTGAAGAACATGGACCACAGGAAGAGGCCCCCGATGATGGACCACACGGGAACGCTGCCGGCGGACTGGAAGCAGGGTGGCTGCTTCAACGAGCTGGGTGAGTCGCCCGGGTGCCCAGCAACAGCGGGGCGAGTGACATTATTGGCATTTAGCAGACACTCTTTCCCAGAACGACTTACACCAGTTACAATGTTATCCATTTATACAGCTGGATATTTACTGGGGCAGTTGGGGGTTAAGTACCTTGCCCAAGTGTACAACAGCAGTGCCCCAGCAGGGAATCGAACTGGCGACCTTTTGGTCACGAGTCCTGCTCCTGAACCTCTATGCTACACTGCCACCCCACACTGCGCCCCCCGCACCCCCCACTTTAAGACATCTAAAGTAATAATAAGCAGGATAATCACCTTGCTGACCACGTAAACACTTCAACTAGATGAATGTCTGTGTCAGAGTCTGTTCAGCATGGAACTGTCTGTACAGTTACTAGTTTTGCTTTTATCGTCTCAGGCTCCGCGGGCTGATTAGGACGCCCCGCCACCTCCTGTGAGGAGAAAATCCGTTTCAGGCTAATATTTCAGTTGCTGCTTGTTAAGCCCCTCTCTCGGTTTTTATTTATTTATTTTTTTTTTTTTTTCATCCCAGCGTCGCTGGTTGAATTGAATCCATTATGAGGGAAAGGGAAGAGGCTCTTTGATGTTGTGGCGGAGAGCTCACGAACGTTCATCCTTGCGCTGCCGTGGCCTGTGTCAGCGCACGTTTCCTGGAGTGAACCCTCCTACAACACAATAAAGCCTAATGCAGCATGGCATAACATGAGTCTACACAGTGCAAGTGTTTTCCGGTTTTCCGGGTATTAGAATACTTATTATATTTGGAAGAGTTATATAATTATGATGCTGTATTCACTCGATTCTGGGTCTCTCCCGGCGTTCAAGCCGCAGGTTAAATCTGTATGCACCGTCGCAGAAAAACAAATTAAACCCAGAATCAACAAATAATAACTGGAGCGCTGTCTGTGAAATCTGAGAAACTGTTTCTCTATTAAAATTTTGCGACTGAGAGTTTTTTTTAATGAGTGTGTATGATCCTAGGACCCCCTTGTAATGTGGGCTGAGCCTTTTTGCATTCAGAAGGGGGTGCCATCATGTTAATGAAAAGGGTTGTGCGCTTTCAATTAATTCTCTGCAGACGACGTGTTCATCTCTGTTCTTTTATGCCAACAGGAGCTTTTGGAGTTGACAGACGGTACATGGGGAAATCTCTCAGAGGTAAGAATATGCTTCCAACATTGGCTGAAAAGGGGGAAGAAAGAGGGGTAAAATAATTCGTCAGTTTGTTTATTTCACATCTGTTTGAAATATCAGACGTGGTCTGTGTATGCAGTGACTGACACCTGACCGCGATCTCCTTTCGCCCCTGGTTAGATTTGGTGAAGGGGACCCCCTACCACGCCAGCTCCTGTTCCCTCAACAGCTCGGAGAACCCCTACGCCACCATCAAGGACCCGCCCCTCCTCATTCCCAAGAACACTGAGTGCGGCTACGTGGAGATGAAGTCGCCGGCACGGCGGGACTCACCCTATGCCGAGATCCACAACTCGGGGCCAACCAACAAGAATGTCTACGAAGTCGGTGAGGAGCCAGGGGCCGAGTTCCTGCAGAGCCTGAGCTATGCTAATCCTGTTTCAGTGCCTGCTGTGCATGCCTCTCTACCAGTGCAGTAATGTCATTTATCAACACTCAAATGAGAAGACAGATGTTGGCGAAGCTAATGACAAAGGGCAATAGCAGTTAGATTGAATGCCCACCCTAGAGTCAATGTGAAGGGCCTTTGATAAAACAGAACTATGAGACCAGCTCAAAAAGATGCCATAGGTTGTGTGTTGACAGCATATGATCTACAGCCAGAAATAGAAGTGGAATGTAAGCATGTAGTGATAACAGTGATGTTTCTTTCCAGAGCCCACTGTCAATGTCGTCCACACACCGACCAACAACAACAACAACGCCCCCTTTGGCCAGGACCCGTACGACCTACCAAAGAACAGCCACATCCCCTGCCATTATGACATCCTTCCTCCACGGGACAGCCCGCCCTCACCCCACAAGGAGCTGGGCAGCGAATGAGTGCTAAGAGACACAAAGAGACCACACCCTCTTACAATGGCTCAGCCAATCGATGGCCTTCGCTAATTGGCAATTCGCTCACTTGCTGCATATCTCTTGAGAATTATATTAATTGTTTTTTTTTATTACTGTTTTTTTTGTTACTATCACTATAATCATTCTTAATCTTGCTTTTCTGAGAAGAACTTTACCTTCACCTAGATTTTCACACTCTGAAGATTTGTGTTCACTGTCAACTTAAAACAACAACAAAAAAAGAGAAACACGGTGTGATGAGGTCAATGTACAGAACGAGGAGACCGGAATATGTTTTCACACTTCCTCTTTTTATGATCCAGTTTTCTAGATATATAACATATATATATCTAGCCATATAACAGTCATGCTTCAAATATTCAAGCCATTCCGCTCCTCGATAACACATATCACTTGCCGTTACTATAGAGTACCAGTACAAACAAACCTCAGTTTATTTTTTATAACAATGAAATGAACATATACAGTATTAGTCCTTAGGTAAGCAGGATTACAAGCTTGAATGCCAGTATAGTTGCTTTACTTTTTTTGCATTTTTTCCTTTAGGAAGAGTGGCTCATAGTACTGTTCTTCGCGTATGTGAAGTCATTTTTACGTTACTGTTTTTTTTTTGTTGTTGTTGAAAATGCTTAATCACATTTAGTTTGCAAATGATTGATCGATACTAAAGTTAACCAAAGGACGAAGTGCCATGCTAAGGCTGTTCCTCTGCTGGCTCCCCCTACTGGACATCATGGGGCAGGCGTGAATCCACGCCGCAGGCCTGGGCCAATCAGTACAAGTCACTGCAATTCAAAGGGGTCACAAATTCTCCTTCAAGTTGACAAATAGGCATGCTGATTTCTCTCTCAATTTCAATTACACAAAGCATTTGTGTTTAAACTGTAGCAACAAATGCGTTTGTGATGAGATGCATGTTGAAGAAATTCTCAAAGCTTGCCCTGCTTAGGAATTAGGAATTTTCTGATTATGGCAAGACCCACAGCCTCAGATGCATCTTTTCAAAATTCTAGCATATGAAGATTATGCTTAAGCTGGACTTTTGCATTACAATGTGGAAAAAAAATTAAACAAAAAACAGATTAAAAAAAAGACAAAATTATATTTGTTTAATGATGTTGGATTTGTCTGCATCGTTTTCTTTTTTTCATTAAAGATTTGTATGTCTATATATGTATTTTTCCTGTATGACAATTTTCTTTTATACTGAATGGCATGAGGGCAGCAACTAGTCTTAAACTATTCTGAGCCAGATTAGATACAATCGTTGTGTAAAGATGATGTATATAGCTGTAAATCACTTTAAACCGGATGAGAAGTGATGTTTGGTGCTGTTGTGAAGGATGTACAGAAAGCCCTGTCTTCCTTTTGTATGTTCACACAACCACAGGGACAATGTGGGTGAATATCACACCCAGTGCTTTGTTTGCCGAGGTCCAATCAGTAAGTAAAATAATTGTTCATTGATTTTTTTTTACTTATTTCCCAAACTCCTTGATAAGGAAATGGTATGTGTTCCATATGAGAGATCGTACACTTAAAACAATGATGATTTATATTAATTACAGTTCAGTTTCAAAATTATAATGTCTTAAACTATGAAGAGATTGAAAATGGTCTTAAAAGGAGCTTTGAATTCCACATCAAATGGGCAGGGCAATGTATGTATGTGTATATAATTTACGACTTAGCTAGTTTTGCTTCTTTCTAATGTTCTTATTTTAATTTTAAATGGATCTTAAAGAAGTTGCACATTTTTAACAATTGTTCCCCAAAGAAAACTGAAGACAATTATGTTTTCCTTGTACTACCATTTTTTTTTTTTACACCTGCCACAAATCGCCTATTGTTCTCCGTAGATCACATGTATGTGCAAGTGCTTTCCAATAAAATGACAAAAAACGAGATCTCTCGCCCCATCACTGTGTGTGTGTGCGATGTCCTTCTGGAGAATACAGGTGTGTGGATATCTTTGTCTGCCTGATTGAAAGGCATTACATCAACACTGACATTAAAAGAGTGGCCACATCACTTTCGATTGCCATTAATTTGTCATCCATTCATCTGGAATTTGTGTGCCTCCCACCGACACACCACAGGAATGTCAAAGAAAATGAAGTCATTTCTTTATATCCGCTCCTGACGGGTTGTGCTATCTAATATGCTGATCTCTTTAGATGAGTACGGAATTTGGGTGAAATGTCACAACCCTTTTATGTTGTCGGTTTTGTTGAGCTGTTGTCTGCTTATCCATCCCGTCGTAGCTAATTCCCTAAATGCTTGAACAGTTTTTACCCACTTTTCAGTTGCATCACATTTTCTATTGTGAAATATTTAGCTAGCTACTATTTAATTTAACTACTCTAACTACTTTAGCTACTTTATTTACTTTAATTCAAACAGCTCACAAAAACTTGATTACTGTTTTTATTGTAGTTACATGTGAAAATCAATAGTTGTAGCTAGGGAGGAGCATCTGACAAGTGGTTGCAGAAACAACAATGACCAAAAAAAGACAGTATAACACTAACAATTGACTGATGAAAAACAGTATATTTTATCTATATGAACAAAAGATTGCACTGTTGTGACCTTATTCAGGTGTACTGTGGTCTGAGATATAGCTCCCATTGGGCAAATGGGAATGTCTGTTCAAGCAACCAATTTATCTTCTAGCTAATTAAAGATCCTGTAACAAGGGGGAAATTGCATGGGAAAATGAAATAATTTATAGAATGCAATTATAGTTAGGAAGAGCTGTAGTCTAATGGTTCTATGTAATTAAAAGCTGGAAGTTGCTACCTTGTAAATTAAAGAAATGTTACCCATCCATGAAAGCTCATTATTTCAATGCATTTTCAAAATGTTTTACTGAAGTAACCATAATGTTATCTATTTTTCCAAAATGGCTGCTCGCTCTTAAAAGTATCATATGGCATAGTTTATCAAAAAAGCCTTAAGTAAACCCTTAAGGTTTCACCCGCCCCAAAAAAAAAAAAAAAAAAAAAACAGGAGATGATTTTGAAGCACTTGTACAACTGTGTCTCAAAATCAATTATGGAAAAGACAAAAATAACCCAGCTGTTGCTCTGGGGGATTAGCTCATTTGATGCTGGAAAGTACAGCAGGTCAAAGACAAAAGGATCAATCTGCCTCTAAACTATACTCAGCAATTAAAACTGCTGAGATAATAGGTTGCAATCATAAAGATACAAATTATGTGACAGTTGCTTATCGACTTGCTAAGGGAGGTAGACCATTTTCGTCTCATTCTAACGTTGACAAGAGCTGACCTGGGTTCATATCCTGGCAGGTGCAGTATGTGTCCTCACGTACCATTCTCACTGCACCAAAATGTCATTATTCACTTACACACAACAAACAGACAAATCATTTGAGTATTGAGAATAAATGATAAAATAAAAAGCATGCTGACTAAAATTAAGCTTGAAAAGGACGTCTTGTGAATACGGCACAGGCAAACAAAAGCAGGTTGTCCTGAAACCCAAAAGCAAAAATAATCAATCAAAATAACGTTTTTGAATGAAAACAAGTAGCCGAAAAAAATAACTGGAGCCAAGAATCTGACCCCCAAGAATGGACGTGGGAAGGACATGCTGTAGGAGAAGTTGCTGGACTGGTGTAACAATAAAACAAGGTTAAAAATAGGGGTCCTGCTATTGCTAAGTTTCCCCTCTGGGTAAATATTCAATGACAGGCCTGGCATTAAGCCATGAATCAGACCCATACAATCAAACACAATCCATCTCCATCACAATCTTTATTACACAATAAACACCTAATTTTGTTCTCATATAATGTGCCTTGCTCTATAGTTAGTTTGCATGAACTAAAATGTGTCGATAGTGTGTGTGCCCGTTAAACGTGAAGTCATTTTTTGAAGGTTGTTTGCAGTTGTGATGGCAGCACAATAGCACATGTTTCCTCATTTATTGCAAGGTCTTTCAAGAGTGTGAAAGGCTGTTTTGTGTTTAACTGCAGTACCGGTTATAAAAAAAAAAGCATAGAACACTTTATATAATAGCAGATGACAATGAGGAGCCAGAGATGAGACACAAGTAATATAAAGCAATTGACTAGGCAGAATATTACATTAGTATATCATTGACATTTAGCAGATGCTCTTATCCTGTGTGACTTACATTTGTTACAAATGCTTACATGTTATCTATTTATACAGCTGGATATTTACTGAGGCAATTGTGGGTTAAGTGCCTTGCCCAAGGGTACAGCAGCAGTGCCCCAGCAGGGATTTGAACAGCAACCTTTCGGTTACAAGCGCTGCTCCTTACCACTATGCTACACTGGTTCCCATATAGCTACTGAAAAGACATGGATCAACCACAGTCCCTCCACTCTGAGCTTTTCCTTTCTCTGATTTGATTCTGATGGCTTCCCTGCAGCGCTGGGAACAGTTCACCACCATGGTAAGATGGAATTTCAGGCTCCCTCACCCCCTCTCTCTGAGACCAATCTTATCGATCTTACCGAGTCACGTTAAGATGCTCTATCTCACCTTTTCACACTCTCTTAACAGAAGTTCCCCAGGGATCAGTGCTTGGCCCCCTTACAACCCGCCTTTACACTAAAATCATTTGGATCATCTGTCATTTGTGCTCCTGGCTTACGTGAGCTGCCATTTTACTGATGGCACTCGATGCAATACTGTGTACGCTGAACCAATTACTGATTCATGGCTGCATTTAACACAGTTTTCCAGTTTGTTGCTGATTCACTGCTACTGGCTGCTGCTCCTTTAAACACATTTAACATATCCATGCCATGATACAGTCGTAAGTCACGCTGAATAAGAGTGTGTCTCAAATCACTGTCCGATAATATACAGTATGAATAATAACAATATACATTATACATTCACTTATTTGTTTTTGTGTTCATATTTGTTCAAATTAACATATTATATAATACAATAACGGACGTTTGTATACCTCACTATCACACTGCACTGTAACCCTGTCAATCCATTACTTATATTTAAGTGGAATACTGTTATTCCAGCATCCATACAGATTATAAACATTCGCCACATTCAATTTTATTATTGTTATGTATTCATACGTAGTTGGTTGCCAAGTTTTCTAAACAGCGTCGGCAGTGCTTTGCTTTTCTACAATGCGCGTCCAGCGCGGTTTTGCGAGATCAATTTTGACAGCTCTTCCTCTTTGTCTAATTAAAAGTCGATTCGAGCAATCCATTGAGGCCCGCCCACGTCACTGCTAAGACGTGGCAATTCGTGACGTCACCACTACGCGGCCATTTTCGACAGGGTCAGTGCCGGGGTTTCCCCATTCTTACTCCTGAAATCGGATTGGCCTTTAATTGGTTTTGTACGCCACTTCTTTCTGCAAAGGCGCCGATCTGTCAGGTACGGCTACGTTACAGTTCTTGTTGCCTTTTGACAGTAATCTGTGGTTTATTTGCTCGGCCACATGTTGATGCTCAGCTGGCAGGCTAGCTATCTAGCTGTGCACTGCCAGCCACGATAACTACCTAGCTTACTTAGCTAACTAGCCAGCTAGCGAGTCATATAGGCTACGTAGCTAGCTAGACTATATCAGCTATGTCATCGGTATACCTGTCTAATGGAGTTGGTTTAGCCATCAGATGGATGCAGTTATGCTGTTTGACACGCAGTCACTGTCTGTTTTGAGTGGTAGTTTCACGTGTTGTACGTTGACGCAAGTGGAACAACTATGTAATTGCCTGGCTAGCTGTCTAGCTAGCTGGGAGCATTCGCTTTTAGTTAGCTCGCTAGACAAATTAATCGGGGTAACGTTTTGAATGAGTACTACCCGGGTCGGGTCTGGTGTCACTAGCTAGGTGACAGTAGAAGAACGTGCAGACTCGCCTCATTTCTTGTGTGAGCACGTCTTCTAAAATAGACTTAAGAGGTCACCACGTCGCTTCATCGGACGTGCGTGTGGCACAGTGCTCCGTCAAGCGCAAACGTTTGGGCTGGCAGCGGAGACGTGGCAACAGCTGACCCTGCAACCGTCAAGAATTATCGGTACCTGTATGTCAATCACAACAGTAACTTTAGTGCATGCAAGTTTCCGCGTGTTCGTAAAAATGTAGCCATTTGTATAGCAAGTTGTTAATCGAAAAGCAAACTAAAAATGTATCTAGCTAGCTACTTGTATCTCAACAGAAAGCTGTGCCCGCTTAGCGCTTAATGTCACTCTTTTGGGTTTCCCACGACAAATCTGAGGAACAAATGGTTATTGTATTCTTAATGACAGTGATTTCTCATCACCTCTTAGAGCGTCCTTTTCTCTTGTAATGAAAGTGAACCTCCACTCTGCATGGTGCCCGTGATCGGGTAGTCTCATACGCTGTTTGTTATAATGAGTTATTAAAACATGCGTTCAAGTAATTCCGTGATTATTTTCCACAGCATTAGATGTGTTTGTCGGTGTTTTGGATCTGGGTATCCTCTCTGTCAGCTGTTGCTTAGCTACAGATTTATTCCTACTGGGGTCTAGCTGTCAGTGTTCCACATCTAACACGGTTGCTGTTTAGGTGCGCTTACAAAAGTAAGTTTTCAGTGGATGGGTGTTTGACACACATACACACCTATAGGCCAGACATGCACACATACACTCAACACTAACATTTTTCCAGTGTAATATGGTCGTGGAGAGCATGAGGTCAACACAAGGCATTGCACTCCAGAAAAGAAAGCAGACATCTTGCAGATGTTTAGAATAACAGGACTACAGCAGGACTTGGCTGACGAGAACCAATCAGGAGCCGCAAATGCTCGACCAACCAGACCTGCAGAACACAGCCGTGATGTCACTTGGTTCATAACTTCAGCTTGCACTCAAGCGGTTGACAAATAGTCCTCCCTTTCTTGAGTGCCGTTGTGCTTTGCTCAAGGTGGGACACCTTTGTGCAGGTGTTCAACATTAACTGACTGAGAGTTCACAAATGTCCTGCATTTCCCTTGTAGTTAGTTTAATAATTACAATAATAAAAGATACGTGGGGGGCAGCTCTAAGTTACTTTAAGGTGACAATAACTTTTTTTTTTTCCAAAATCACAGATACAGGTGTGGGAAGATGATGGAAGAGAGTGGAATAGAGACGACTCCCCCCACCACCCCTCCACCACCCCCCAGCATGGCGTCAGCAGTCACCCCCCCGCCCCTGACAATAGGTAAGACTGCCTGGGATGTACTGCGGAGCTTGCTGGGAAAGGCGGCGTTCCTAGTGCATGGCGGATCCTTTTTTTTTCAGGTTCCTAGAAGACATCAGAGGGAGTATTGGGGATTTCTTGAAGCTTTGAGGAACAAAGGAAACAGGAATTGACGGCACCAGTGGCAGCTGCTGTGTTACCAGTGGGTTTAATGTGGCTGTACCAGTGTGCTTTGGGTGTTTATATCCCTGTCTACCATACGCTGCACAATGAGAAAAGGTGCATCTACGGTACCCCTTTCTACTGTATTGTGCAACTCTTTTATGAAACTCAGTTCGTCTGTTTTTAAGTAGCTGCTCTGTGTCAGTGCACTACAGCAGCTTCTGGAGACTGGAGCAACAGATCAAAGAGTGTAGCATTCCAGAAGGTATTTTACCCATGAATGCCCGTAGACAGAGATCGCGTCAGGGAAGAGGCACACGGGCACCTCAGCACCTGTGTCGCTGAGTGTTGCCGTGGTGCGGGATGGTCCTTGTGGTTTGTGAAGGACGTTTAACAGCATTTTACATTTAGACATACAGTAAAGACTGTTCTCAGCAGTTAATTAAGCAGACTTTTTTTTTCCCTCAGTGAAAATAGTTTCTGTTTCCCACCATGTGGTGTGAATTTATGGTGAACCCGTTCCAGCACGATTTTGGGAGTGCGGGTATCAGGCAGTGCGGCTGTCAGGGTAGTGCTGCTTCCGTGCCGGAGGCTGTTGTGTGAATAGACAGTCATAATGTGTTTTCACATCCACGAGGAAGTGTTTGTGTATGTAGACATTTATTGCATGTTTTTCCAATGAGGGCAGGGTTAATCCACCAAAGTGCTGAAGCGCGTCCAGGACGCTGCATCCCCCAGTTATGCCAAGCGTCTTTGCTCCAAGTCTTTATTCTGTCACTGCAACCTTGCAAAACTGGCAATACTTGCGTGCAGTAGGATTTTCAAAGAATGTTCAAAAATCTCTCTGTAGTCTTTTTTCTGTGTTTGATCTTAATGAGCATAACAACTTCTTTCTTCTAGGGCTGTCGAGTCCACTGACTCTTCCCAGCACCACTGGACTCTCTTCCTTCGCTCCTGAGGGGTTCTCCACCCCCGTCGCGCCCGCCATTTCCACCTCGGCCCCACCCATTCGTTCCTCCGCCCCGCCTCCTTTCGGGTCACCCCTGGGCCCCATATCTTCTGCCACCTCTGTGCCGCCCCCCATGGGAGCCCCCTTCACCAGCCCGATGGCGCACTTCCCCTCCCCATCAGCCCCGCCCCTCAGCACTGCCGCACCCCCTCCGGGGCCCGCCATGTCTGCCCCGCCCACTGGCCCGCCCACCTCCGGCTTCACCATGGCTTCCAACTACGACATCACGCGGGGTCACGCGGGCCGCGCCCCTCAGACGCCCCTGATGCCCTCTTTCTCCACTGCCCCTCCCGTGCCAGGTATGTGGGCGTACGCCTCTGTCTGTAACCTTGCTAACAAACCAGAAATATTTCGCTGGCCAGAATGTGCTGAAATCTATATTTGGTAGTGTGGAGTTTCATTTCATATTTCATTTTGGAGTCATGTAACAAACCAAATCTTAGCTAACAAGCTGTTGTGCACAAAGAGCAAAGCCATTGACATCACCCAGTGTGGACGGTTTGCTTTATGATGGGAGCGGCGTTCTTTTCTGACTGAGAAAGCATTAATGAGAATGCTGTGTACATATTAATGCTTATGCAGTTGGAGTTTATGCATGGGGGTTGTGCTTATCCCTGCAAAATTTAATGTGGCTGAACAGAGTACAAGAGAAAGAATGGTCTTCACTCTGACCAAAGCCTTGCAGAAAAGCAGGGGATAAAGGGCTAATAATATGGTTAAAATATTCTAGCATTGTAATGCTAGACTTCTTTTCCCCCAGCGTTCCCAGAGTGGGTGAATTATCACACAGAGATGAAGAACAAAGTAAAAATTACTTTGAGATTAAATGTTAACAGAGCTGTAAAGAACAGGGATACCAAAATCCCTGCAATTCATATGTATCTCTAATTGCTTCTGTCATACACTCGGAGCTTGCTGATTGGCCTGTTCCCAAAAGCTGCATGCATCAGGTGTCCCTGTTTTGGCGTGATGTGTGTGTGAGAAATTATGGCTCACGGGGCACGGAATATCATCTGCAGCCGCAATCAGAAATGCGAGTTGAGTGCAAATCATAAATGCCACATTTCTTACGGCGCGGCAAAAATCTGTATGCAAAAGGCGCATGCAGAACTCCTGTGAAGAACAGTGATCTGCATACTTTTATTGAAGTATTTGCATAGTTTTAATGAAAATAAATGAGATGTGAGATTTACAAGAGAATAGAAACAACAAAACGACGGTTTAAGCCATATTGTGTCAATCAAGGGAAATATTTATCTGAATTACAGAATATTTGTATGCAGAGTACATTCTTCCTTGTCAGTTGTGCTGCCTGGCTCATGTTTTAGTCGATGTTTAATGTGAGGGAGTGAGAGGTCAGTGATATCATATTTAAAATCAAATTGTGTGACCACATTCAGGAAGCGTGATGTAGTTTTTGCAAGAAATTGCACAGCTGTGGAGGTACGCTTTCAGTTCTTTGGGACTCCTCAGTTAGCCTCCATCTAGCTGTCTGGGATGAAAAGAAACACAGAGAGCTAGAGTCTGCAGAATGATTTGCTCGCTGACTATTTTAATGTTGAGGGCTGCTCGTTACTGAGCAGACAGCTTGTAGCTGGATAGTGGAATAATTCTCATCATGATAGGATTTTTCTTGTAAGAGTTTCTTTCAGTATGTGGTAATTAAAACTTGATCATGGAAGCTTTTGGTTATTTTTTTGCCATCGTTAATGAATATGATCCATCATCGTGCTATCAGTTTAAGACTGGGATGCATTGCTGGTTTAAATAGCTTGCTGTGTTCCCGGCCCCAGTATTCGTGATTGGCAGAAATCTGAGACGTGTTGTAAATTGATCGATTATCCTGTCATATATGGGTTGACAGATGAAATTGATATAAATGGGTTTCTGTTCACCCCTCGGTAAATGCAAGCACCGCAGGGGAACTTTGGTTGCAGTCACTAGCGTGGCCGAGCAGGCAGGGAGCTTGACTTTTACAACCAGCAGATCGTAGGTTCAGTTACCATGTGGGGCCCGGCTGCTGTACCTTTATGTAAGGCGCTTAACCTGAATCTCTTAAGCAAACATTCAGCTGCGGGAAACGGATAAAATGTAATTTGAAATGAAAGCACACTAATTCATTCTGCAGTGAGGGCTTGTGCTTTGAAGATGCGTGTAATGTGGGATGATGGCACGAACGGGACTGACGCCGTGCTGTCTCTGAGTGAGGCCAGAGCAGCAGCGTGCAGATCGATCCCAGTGTCGTTCCCAGCTGGCCTTTTGCGCCTGAGTCCGCGCCGCTGTCGTGACTCAGTGCGTTCGACCCCTCCTCCTCCCGAAGCCGTCCTCTGATGGTGGGGAGAGGAGGTGCCCTGGGGTCTCATTGACCGTGGCCGTGCAAGGTGCCGGTGATGAATGACTCCGCTCCGACCTGCCGTCGTGTCCCGCCACCCTTGGTGGTGTTTGTTTCCTGTTTGACGTGAGCCTTAGTTGTGTCGCCGCGGTCGCGGGGTCTCACAGGCTCTCACGGGCTGTCGTTTGGTTCCCCAGGGGTGGTGGCCAACCCAATGGTGCAGCAGCCGATGATGTCGGGGGGCCTGGAAGGGGGGTCTTCCATCACCTTCCCCGAAGATCATGAAGACCCCAGGGTTACCAACGTAGACACTAACGCTGGAGGCATATGGGGTTTCATCAAGGTGGGTTTTTTTTTTTTTTATCGGGTCTGGTAGGTGGTGTCACAGTTGCACCAATCAGGCAGTAGCTTGCACTGTGCAGCAGCAACTAGGGACCTATACACATTAATAGGTGGGCTGCGGGTTCAACTCTCAAGTGGCATGCTGTACCCTTGTGCAAGGTGCTTTACCTAAATAGCACTGGAAGTTGTCTCTCCTGTCCTATGCACTGTTATAAGAGTAATTTACAGTAACAAGTCATGTAATGGCTTGTAAGCCTCCATACTGAACAGTAATGCTCTCATTCACACATATGCTTCTAGTTTAGTTGGCTTTAACACCGTGGTACTATAAAGGTGTGGTCATTCTCTCCTGGTATACCCCTGGACAGGGCGTGGCGGGAAACCCCATGGTGAAGACTGTGCTTGATAAAACCAAGCACTCGGTGGAGTCCATGATCACCACCCTGGACCCGGGCATGGCGCCCTACATCAGTAAGTACTGTGACATCATCCAGAAAGCATGCAGTGGTGTTCATCTTACCTGGGAGACCCTAGTTTTGGGTTTTCTGCATCTCTATTACTGAAAATGGAGCACTTCTGAAAAAAAGTGCATTCTCTATCTGAGAAGAAGAGATCTGTATATATGTTACCTTTTTACATTTATCTTACAATAAGCATTTAAATGACAGATATCTTACACTTACTTCCTGCTTTACCACGGGAAATGATTTATGTTCTTGCTGTAAAGAGGGAAAAATTACTTATATGTCTAGCAGATGAAACATCAAGGAAAACTGGTGAGTAATAAATTATGGAAGAGGAAACACAGCATGCAAAACTAAATGCAGAGCTTGTTGATATTTTCTAAACTGTGATGGTCCAAAAAGAAAAATAATTCAATTATGATTTAATGCCACAGCTTCAAAGGCAGAAGCTCCATCATGTGTCGTAATATATTAAATAGATGAGTGCTGTCAGTCTCATTGGGTTTAATTTTCCATTTGTGGCCGCAGATGTTGGCTAGTGGAACATCCATTTATAAACCTTAACAGTACTTGGCTGTAATATCTGCCAATAATATAGATCTGCTTCAGAAATGAACAAGAATAATACATTTAGCTCTAATGAAATATGTTGTGCATAGGAAAGTGAAGGCATGTGGACCGCCTGTTTCATTAATGTTAGCGATGGCTTGCATTTGCCGAGCTGCTTGCATCATCCCTGATGCAGTTTAAAGAGTGTTCTAGCTGTGGAAACCGGTGAAATAAAGCCGGCGGTCCATGTAATCCACTAAGACATTGTCATTCCCAGGTGTGGGCTGGTAACTTCACGGCTAATGCGTTTGCCTTTCTGTGTGCAAGTGTGTGCATGTACGTTTTGTGTTTCTGTGTGCGTGTACACACGTGCGTCGTTCTGACTGCACGCGCATCCCGTCCCTCTGACCACTCACATTCACGTTCACCTCCCAGAGTCCGGCGGGGACCTGGACATCGTGGTGACGTCCGACAAGGAGGTGAAGGTGGCGGCGGTGCGGGACGCCTTCCAGGAGGTGTTCGGGCTAGCCATGGTGACGGGCGAGGCGGGCCAGTCCAACATCGCCCCGCAGCCCGTGGGGTACGCGGCGGGAGTGAAGGTGAGTGTGGGAGTGAGAGAGAGGGAGAGAGAGGGAGAGAGAGGGAGGGAGAGAAAGGGAGAGAGAGGGAGAGAGAGGGAGAGAGAGGGAGAGAGAGGGAGAGGGAGGGAGAGGGAGCGAGAGAGAGGGAGAGAGAGGGAGAGAGAGGGAGAGAGAGGGAGAGGGAGGGAGAGGGAGGGAGAGAGAGGGAGGGAGAGAGAGAGAGAGACACAGTCCTGCACGTGTAATTACTGCTATAACAAGCATGCAGTTTAATAACGCACCGCTATTATGCGTGCTTGCAGCATTAATGAGCTCCCGTTAAACCTGGACCCCTTGGCAGCTGTGATGTCAGACAATCTTTGCGCATCTTCGTCTAAATATCTTTATACCATGTAATTAACCTTGTGTTGCATGGATGATAAAATACTGCCCCCTTCCCCCCCCCAACACACACACACACACACACACACACACACACACACACACCAAAAAAAAGTTACCTCTCTTTTCTAGAAAAGATACACTGAAGTACTGAAGTGGAAACATTAAATTACCTTTTCAGTTAATTATACTGCTCTTTGCATGACAGGTCTGAGCAGATGTTATGGTTGACCTGCATGTATTTATGGAGTGCAAGATATGTGCGATTTGTTATGTGCATTTGATTTATCTTGTTCTGGTAACACCTGCAGGGCAAAGCTTTTTATTTTTAGCAAATGACAGAACATGGGCAGCAGGTACGCAAAGCGAGGATTGTTGGTACCCTGCCCAGATTGGGGTCCTGCTCTGTTATAGCTCATTAAACAAGCTGATTCACTTGTTGTGTCACTAAATATCAATCAATCAGTCAATCAGCCTTTGTTTGGAACGGCGGCCTTAACAATGAGAATCAGATTGTCACTGAGCGCTTTGCAGTGTCCCTGACCCTCATCAGAAGGCAATAGGCATAAACTCATGGAAATTCTTTTACATTCTCAAGGGACCTTATTAACAGGATGCATGAATTATTGACAAATCGGTGTCAGGAGAATTTTTCCCTTGATGTTGCTGTGCTCAGTCTGCCTCTCTTTGTAGACCGGACACAGTGAGATTGTTGATGAAGCCCATGACACAGCATTAGGACATACAGTACCAGTCAAAAGTTTGGGCTCATCTGGTTAAGATAATGAGAAATATGCATTCAAAGACAGTTTGATCTAAAGACTTAAATGCTTGAAATTTGTTTTTTAGACAAATATAAATAGTGAAGTTGATGCATATTTATGAATTTCTTTCCAAAAAAATTAATTAAAAATATTTTGGCTGCTTTGAAGAATCTAAAATACAAGATAGTTTTAATCTAACAACTTTTTTGTTTGCTGCGTAATTCTCTTTGTGCCATTTCATGTTTTGATGTCTTGACTGTCACTCTTAAATGTGGAAAATGGCAAGAATAAAGAAAGACCCTTTCATGAGTGGGTGTGTCCAAACATTTGACTGGTTCTGTATGCTGTAAAATGTGAGGGATATGTGCCACACCAGCGGCAGTACTGACAACGGGGGCGCACGAAAGTCGGTTTGCAGAATGTAATGACAAGGAAAATTAATTGAGTTCCTCCCACAAAAAATGCTGCATACTATACTGACAGAGATGGAAAGAGTAGTCCGTATTTATATACGTACATACATTTGTTGTTCTGCAAGTAGTAGATTTATATCTGTTTTTATAACGCCTGCTTAAGTTGGAAACGCCTCTTGGAAATAATTTTCAGGTTCTGCAAATTTGCCATTTGAACTTCATTCTATTCTTGGCTCTATTCTATTCTATACTTTGTGTTCGCGAGACAGAAGCTTAAAGTTTAGTATGATATGTTATAAATTGTAATGCATTAGAGCACACAATGTCATGTGTTGTGAATGGCGAAAAAAAAAACAGAACAAGCAAAGTAGCAGCAAACGTATTCCCAAGGGTCCGGGAGAGTGAGTGGGGTTCGGTGTGGGGAGGGTGGGGGGGGGGCTTGCATGTGGTTACTTTGTATCTGTCCGCTGTGGGGCATGAGGAGAGGAGAGTAGAGGGACTTGAGAGTGGTGTGTGTCTGCGTATCTCTCCACAGGGAGCTCAGGAGAGGATCGACAGCCTGCGGCGGGCCGGCGTCATCCACGAGAAGCAGCCAGTCGTCTCTGTGGAGAACTTCATCGCTGAGCTCTTTCCCGACAAGTAAGCTCCGAGCTCTTGCAAATCCCTCTGATTAACTCCTGCGGGCACCGCAGGTAATCAATACCTGCCTCCCTCCCCCTGCTCACTCCCCCCACCCCACCCCTCAGATGTCACGGGGGGCTGCCTTATGGACTGCTTTCAAAGAGATCCTCCTTTCTGGGTCCTCTGTAATCCATCTGAAGTTTAGGCGCAGGACTTTCCAAGGTGATTTGGAGGGTGAGCCGGTTTGATGGGGCCTTTCATGTCTCCCGTTCTGGTTGGCTTTTTGGCCGGGGGGTGGGGCGGAGGGGGTACCTGAAGTTAGTTCCACCTGAACTCTTGTTAAGCTGATTGATTTGTTATTTGACCGTATAAAATATGTTGCCTTCACTCCTCAAACAACAGAGATGTAACGATCTCCCCCACCCCACCGGAGCACAGCCCTCCGAGACCAAGGAGCCTGTGCCCTTGCCTGAGGAGGAGACATCCCAGCAGCGTTTCCCTCCGAGGTCAAAATACGTTCACCTTTCCCACAAAGATTTCAACAGAACAGACGCGAAATGAGAGCGACCTGAGAGAAATGCTTCGCATTTGAATCATTACCTAAATACCAGAATTCTTTCCCTCCGAAGTTAAGAAGAGGCTGGTAAATGACAGCTGGCTCCGCCCCTGTTTGCCTCAGAGGGTTCGTAAACATTTGCGCATTTGCTAAGATATCATCAGTGAATCATTTGTCAGAGTGAAGCAGTGAACACTGTGGGATTCCTGCAGTGAAAGTCTGAAGCAGTTAATATCACAAGAGAGCTGTAATTACGTAAATGCTATATGATTGGTGTAATTCAATTTACTGAGCACGCTTATTTCAGTATTACTGGTCGGTGGGTTTAGAGGAGAGACTGGTATGTATGATCTTGGGCTAATTAGATTTAAACGTGCATTTATTCTGTAGGACATTATCAGGAAACACACATGCACCAAGGTAGTTCAGTTGAAGTAAGTAACGAGGTAACTAGCCATAAAACGCTACATGTCTTCCAAAACAGAATATGTAAACACAGGATTTTGTAAAAATGAGGCAGCAGTACTACCATTTGGTGCAAGTTAATCTGAAAATGCATTTTGAAAAGGGCCATTTGGCAAACGATAATGATTAATTTGGCCTTGGTTCAGTTGAATTCAATTTAATTAAATCAGCAATTGTCCTTAACTTTGAGTAACGAATACATTTTTATGCACCCATTTTTTTTGGTGATTACTGAACATGTCAAAATCTACTCAAAAAGAAAGTAATATTTACTTCAGGTTGACTCGAAGTTGAGGACACTTTTTGCCTTAATGTAGGCCTTAATTCATGGTCACAGTGAATGAAAAAGCCTCATTATACAAATGGAGTAAGATTAACATCATACAGAGGGATTATTTTCAATTTTATTCATTTATTGTCTGAATGAGTATATTATAGGAGTTGAGAACAGGGACATTTAAAAGACTACTGCATGTCTTTTAGGCCATATAATCCCAGATGTGACACAATTTAATTCACTCAGATACAGACTGATCTGTTGCGCACTCAGTGTAGAGATGGATCTTCTGGGTTCTTGATATATGGTAACACTAATACAAATGTCAGTTAGAACCAAATGATCATTGTTATTTTTTTTAAAGGATTGGTCTGGTACAATTTTAAATGAAATACCCTTCCAAGATACAGCATGCCCTTTTTCAAAATTATGCATAACAAACGGGGTGTCAGTCCAAATCTTTTGAAGTGCTCCTCCCTCCAGAGTCATTGTGACCCCTGCAGAGGCCCAAGTGTGGCTGTTCTAGAGGTCGTCTGAAATGGCCGTCCTCCCTCTGGCTTGGCTCAGTTTCCGATGCGACGCTGTGCTTTCAGGGTATTGGACTCTGAATGAAGACACACAGGGGCGGAGGCTGCGTTTTCACACACTGCTTTTACAATATCGCCGCGGCGTACATTCCCATTGGTGCGATGTTCCAAATCCGCCCGAAAGTTTGTTGGTGTGAAATACACCTTTTCTCGGTTAAAGCCCGAAAGTTTCACGGTCTCGATCGGGCTTAGAGAGGGGGAAACGCTGATGTCCACACCGAAATTGCCAACCGGAGCTGTTTGAGGCATTAAAAAAAGAGATGATGCGGGCAGGAGTTAAATCGGCGTGTCGACCCCCCTGCTCCCGCTGGTGGCACCACAGACCGGCAAAGCCGCTAAACTGCTGTGAGAACCCTTCAGAGCAGCAGGTTGGGCTTCTTGAGCCACTGCTAAAGGGTCCAAATGAGCACTTTAACCCAGGTACATGAATGGTCATCGAGGTGGCTGAAACAGCAGATCTCAACGCATGACACCGTCTGTCGATTTTTGCCACCTCTGTTGGGCTAAAGCTTGGTTATGAAATGGATTAGCTAGTGTTTGATGAGAAAAGGAAACACATGGGATTTCCCAACATATGGGAGTGTGCTAGTTGGGATCCCTGGCCTTATGTCTGCTAATGTCTGGTGAGACCTTGATATGTTATAGGTTCAATCCTCTGCTATGCGTCACTAATGACAAGAAGCTTCGGAAGACACAGCTCTTCCGCACTCACCTGAACACCTGAAACACCTAATGCAATTTCTTTTGTCTTAAACTTAGTTTTCCCTAAAAAAATTTCAAAATTATGGTTTCATGCACTCCTATCTCTACCAGCTAGCTTGTACCTTGTCTAGCCAACTATTGAAACTTGGTCATGCAGCGCTTCTAATATTGTTGACTCCTTATATTGTTTTTGCTTGTGTTGTACTATGCCTCAGCTGTAAATTGCTTTGGATGAAACTACTAAATGTAAATCTAAATGTAGTGACTGGCAGGCGCTGACTCTGTTTGGCAACCGGCAGCAAAAGAGAAGGACTGGGACCGTAGCCTTGTGGTTGGCTGCTGTCCTGTCCAGGGGATGGACTCCTAGGTAAAGATCCAATCATACCAAATTTATTGGGAAAAGCGCCTCTAGGTTTCAACAAAGGTGTTTGTTGTAGCAAAAAATAGCATCATATCTCTGTGCCACTGGGCATGCAGTCAGTGTGTAATTGTTTTTGCTAAAATTGTTTGCTTCTCAAATTCTCAAATTGGGGCGGCAGTGTAGCATAGTGGTTAAGGAGCAGGACTCGTAACCGAAAGGTTGCCGGTTCGATCCCCGCTGGGACACTGCTGCTGTACCCTTAGGCAAGGTACTTAACCCACAATTGCCTCAGTAAAATATCCAGCTGTATAAATGGATAACATTGTAAAGAACTGTAACCTATGTAAGTCGCTTTGGATAAAAGCGTCTGCTAAATGAATAAATGTAAATGTAAAATTAATCACCATGCTGAAGGGTACAGCGGCGGTGCCCTGCTTGGGAATCAGACTCGCAAACCCTTTGATTCAAAGACCTGTTCATTACAACCATATCACACCACAGTTAGTGTATGGCTATCTGTGCTTTTCCACACTGCAGTTAGAAGTGTGTGTGTATCTGTGTTGCGGAAATGGCAGCTATACCACACTGCAGTTAGAAGTGTGTGTGTATCTGTGTTGCGGAAATGGCAGCTATACCACACTGCAGTTAGAAGTGTGTGTGTATCTGTGTTGTGGAAGCTGCAGTTAGAAGTGTGCAAACCCATGGTGAGGATGCTCCTTCTCTCGGCAGGTGGTTTGACATCGGCTGCTTGATCCTGGAAGACCCCGGAAACGGGATCCGCATCGAGAGCTTCACGCAGGCCACACCTGTGGCCCTGGAGCACGTTCAGCAGGTCAGAGTCCCCCCCCCACCCCCCGCTGCAGAGTCACCTGGCCCATGACTGCATCGAGCGCCGCGCATGACCGCACTCAATGCAATTAGCGCCCTGTCAGCTCACTGAACACAGTCAGAGCTCAGAACGATGTCAGAGGCGTTACCATGCTACAGTTGCTGCTGCACCACAGATGTTATATATGTGGACTAGATGTTCAGCTCCCTGTGCCGCTTTTGAGCCATAAGTGTTCTGATTTGCTGGGATTTATCAATATTCTTAAAGGGATGTGGTCTAAAACAAAACATTCATGGTGAGCATAGTGGTGAAGACAGCACGAACATCCTCTTGTTACCAACTTGAAACACCTAGACAAGGAAGTATGGACGATGAAAGGAATGCAGAAGCCGAGTATCTGGTCATAATAAATAGAATATCTGTGGCCCATTGTCTTTCTCTTCGTAGCACTCAAATTAAAGCCTTATTAGGTTTAAAATGATATAGCCTTCCTTATAATTAATACTGTCGATAGCACATTGTAATTGAGGAAGTCGTATGAATGATTATTGGTGAATAGAGTGTGTAAGAATGAAGGTGCTGAAGGTCCTGGCTGTGTTCAATGTCCCTGAAATGTTTCAGGATCCTGCTTTGATAGTTAGAGTCGAGTTAGCACACGCCCGTGCCGCGCAGTGCGTTTGAAGTGCCACACGCAGACCCGTCTCACGCGCTTCGTTTAAATTCTCGAGAGCCTCGTCTGTCAGGCTGTCGCTTGCCTTCGCGTTTAAAAATATCCCAGTGCTTTGGCTTCATCTCAGGTCCTAGCTGATGCGCGAATCTCAGACTGCGGGAGTTTGCGGATTTGTGATTTTTAAGGGGCCTTGGCTAGGATTATAGGCCATGCTGACAGTCAGATGACATCACATTTACATGATTTTAATGTCTAAGCTCAGGTAGAATCCAAAAACACACTTCTCTGGGAGAAAAAAAATTGAACTTTATCAACGTTATCCTGACAGACAAAATTGGATTTGCAAACTATTGTATGTGAATGCGTGCCAGTTATTGTTTAAATATGTAATGCAGTAGCATTGTGTTGAAAATATAGCAGGGAGCCAATCTGAAATTCGCTATTAAGCACTGTACACTGAGCAGCACTAGGGCTGAGTTCAGCATGCCAACACTGAGCACTGAACATTTACACTGAGCACTGAACATTTACAAAGGGGCCAGGGAAATTGAAATTGTTGAGTGGCACGACCCTAGCACCGGACTCCATTTCCCATCAGCACCTGGGAGACACGCCGCTCATTCTCCCCCCTCTTTCCCTCCTGCAGGCCCAGTCGCTCACTCCGCCAGACTACAGCCTGCGCTGGTCGGGGCTGCTGGTGACGGTGGGCGAGGTGCTGGAGCGGAACCTGCCCCACGTGAGCCGGACCGACTGGCACCTGGTGTTCACCGGCATGTCGCGGAGACAGATGATCTACAGCGCTGCCAGAGCTCTGGCGGGCATGTACAAGCAGCAACTGCCCCCCAGGACTGTGTGATGCGTATGTGTGTGTGTGTGTGTGTCTGTGTGCGCGCACGTTTTTTAAACCAGTGGGGACAGAGGCCTGATGGAATGGGGGAGAGTGGGGGGAGGGGTGGGGAGGGAGGTGGGGTCAGTGTGGGGTCGACCCGTCCAGTCAGACCAGCAGCCCTGTCCTCCGTGGGCAAGCCAAATGTACGTTTCCTTTTGAGGTTTTTGTTTCGTTTTTAAAACGTGAATGATTGAGAATATCAAAACATTCCAGTTGCGGTGCAGAAAGAGAACATGGGATTGCCTACTGTGTGGAAGGTATTACTTAAGGGAACCCTTGATCACCTCCAAACCAGTCTGAGCCCTCAGACCTTCACTGGGTGTCCCAGAAAAAACGTCCCCTGAGTTGATTTTTCTGATTGGCTTTTTGAATCCTGTTTTGAGCATGGGTCATCACGCGTTCAGTCCTGTCTTGTTCAGGACATCTGGAAATGACTGCCATGTGACCTATGATGTCAAACAGAAAATTTTGGGGTTATTAAGAATCTCCAGGGCATAATTTGATTAACGGAAATGGGCAGAGAAAGAGGGTGTTATGGCCTCTGTGAATTGGTTTGGCTATGATACTAACAGTAGGTATTCATGCAAAATGCTTGTCAAGGGAAAGCCGCTAAAATCCCATCTGCCCACTATTGCAAGAAATATTGGCCAGTACAATCACCCCTCTTTGTCCAGCTGCTTAAAGAACTGTTGGGAGGATGAGTCAGTCTGAAAGCATAAACTGCAAAATGTGCACAAAAGCCAGGCCTTAAAAGGCTTTCTGCTTTTCATTTATAGCATTTTATCTTTATTTGCTTTGTACATGAAAGCTAATGAGAAACACCTGTTCTTACACTATACTTGTATACCAGCCCTTAAATGATTTTTGCTCATGTCATTTATTAAGCCGATGTCTTGCTTTGAGTAAAAGTAAAAAGTAGTATCCAACTGTTAATTTGAAAACTTGTACATGGTCTTGGATGGGTTTAAAGAAGGGGATGGGTTTAAAGAAGGACCACATTTTAAGGTGCTTTGCAGTGTCCTCCTCCTACGATCAACATTTAAGGCTCGCAGTATTAGCATCCATGTGCAGAATATGAATCAAGAGTCAGCCACTGGGAGCATAAAGGTCACACGTCGAAATTTTTATGCAATCAGCAAATGTTCCATTACCACACACAGGCTCCTCATTTCACACTACACTCTGACAGGCATTGCCGATGGTGGGGTAGACCCGGTGCGAGACAGAATGACAGCACAAATCCTAATTGCTCTGTGCTGAGGTCTTTTTTTTTTTTTTTTTTCATTTTGCCCTGTGTTAGGTTACAGATGTGATAATCAGTGGTGTGGTTTCTGGAGCTAGTAGGGCCTCTATGCCTGTACTATGGAGCTGCCCATTCATAGTCTTTGAGATCTGCCATCCACCACGTCCTCCCGCTCTCTTTAAATGACTGGCGGTCTCAGAGCTGGGAGGAGTGGGTGCACTGGTTATATAATTACTGGCTTAAACATTAGTTCTGTTAAGCCAGCAATTAGTTTAATCAAGGGCTTACTGAAGTGCTTGGATGGGGGGGAAAAAACTGGACTGGAACCCTGTGGGAATGGGATTAGTTACCCCTGTGACAGCATACAGACATCAGCCCCTTGGGAAATCTGTGATACATATGCAGAAATTTGAGGCTTTGATTTTTTTAAGTTGGTATGTTTAATTTTCATATCTAATTTTGTTAAACCTGGTGTATGGGTAATTCCCGGCACAGAATATCCCTAGTTGCCATGATTATGTGTTGTATAAAATGTGTGTGTGTGTGTGTACACTCCTTGTCATTTAACTGTTCGTTCTTTTAATGAAGCCAGAGTGATTACAGAAAAAACGTTGAATCGGAAAGCTGTGAATGACCTCTGGGTTTACCTATTGAGCGGAAGAAGAAAAAAAAGAGAAATGTATGTTGTTTTTCCCAAAAGAAATTATGACTGTCATGAATCGGTAAGGAAGAAGTTTCATGTTTAGAAAGAGGCCATTTGTAGAAAATAATCAACAGAAACTTTTTTTTACTCTATCCACAGTTTACCAGAGGAGGAGTGTGTATTCTGCATTAGCTCAGACATCTCTTTTTTCCCCTTCAGTTGTGATACTACTCTCCCTGGAATTTTGCCTCTTCGATGTGCCTTTTCTCATCAAGAGAGTAAATATCATTTTTGCTACCATTTAGCAAAGCCTACTGTCTTTCTTTCTGATGGCTTTGAACTCTGAAGTGTTATCCAACTTTTGAGAGATAGCTTAGTCTGCTAACGCCTGGGATCATTCTATACTCTTGCATGTTCAGCCTTTTGTGGTATTGGTTCTGGGTGGAAAAAATACATTGACAACTTTACTGCAAATTTCATGCAACGCCGTTTACCCTGATCAGTCATAAGGGAATGACTGTTTTAACTACTGTAATTTCAAAAGGAAAATTTGCTCTTTAACCTGTCAGTTTAGCTTTCAATTACTGTCAGTTTGCATTTTTGGTTGGGTAAATGAATGGTCCCATGAGGCATTATTAACTACTGTTTGTGTAGCAACACCCTTAGCAGTTTCTGTACATGTTGAGCTGAGGATGAAAGAGTACTTTGGTGCTAATGTTCCTTGTTCAGGGAGCTGCTTTTGCTGTAGGACCTTACCTTGGTGGTTTTAAACACGCCGATCTTTGTCAGAACTACACGACTTGATGGAAGTGGACGTATGTCTTGCATCACAGTAGTTTAACTGTTTATCAGTGACTTCCTTATTGTTTGGTGCAATACTCAGCTAATTGAAGATGCCTATTAAAAAGAGTAAAGGAACGGTGATGTCACTCAGGTCCTGACATCGTTCCACCTTGATCATGTATCCTCTATTGTACCACAATACACATTCCATACATTAATGCCAATTTAAGAAGCTTCCCCCACAGTTAATGTGAGGTATGAGGGGCGTGGCGCGGAGTGACAAGACGTGGATGAGCAGTCAGTTTTAGAGACCTCGATTCGGCCCTCTAGGAGCTCAGCTTGAGGGTGAAAGGCTGCAGTGCTCTTTAACAAAGGAGGGAACGTTATTAAAAAGGAGTGACTCGGGCGAACGGGGAGCTGTCCCGAGGTGAAGGGAGAGTTGAAATGGAAACGCTAATCAATTCGGCGTTGAGCCGGCCCATGCTCTGCGCGCGCACACAATGAGCTTGTGCAACAGTGCAAGTCTGAGCCCTCAATCAGACGGGGGGGGGGGGGGGGGGCTGTGATTGGCCGGAACGCTTCCGTCGGGGGAACAATGCTGAAGTTCCTGGGCGCAGAGAGTGTTACCGCAAGGCGGATCCGTCTCTGGTACAGAGGTAATTGAAATTATGAAAACAATCCGTTCCTGCCTGCGTTCCAATCATCGCGGCGTGCTTTGTAAAACGAGGAGCTCCGGATATTGTGGCCGTGCAGGGCTATCAGTGCAGCTATTTAAATTCACAAGGCAATTTCCCTGTGTATTAAATAACTTAAATTGACATCTATAGCTGATGGAAATAATGCAGAAGGCCCGTCCCAAAATTAACATTCTGTGAGTTGTTCCTAGAGCTTCCTCAGATCTATTTTGGGCAAAAAATGAAAATGAATATCGCAAATGCAATTTAATAAATTTGTGCATTGATTTCAATAATGCTATACTGGTAATGATATTTTATGACACTTGGGAATAGCAGCAGATGAATGGAGGTGTTGCGACAGCTGATTAAACAGGATTCCTTTTTCTCACTGGGAATCAAAGCCCTGACTGCTACCTTCAGCTACTGTTCCATATTGAATGAATGCTGTATTTTTCAAATATGGAGTGGAATATATGCTCTTTGGCTTTTAGCACAAAAATGGCATTTCTAGGATTACTGTATTAAGCCCTAAAATTGATAGGGCTTTACCCTGCCCCAGATTAATATTTTGTAAATATACAATATTCATCATTATCTTACAATGTTTATTCATTACACATATATATATATATATATATTCTCATCTCACAGGTTGAAATAAAACAGAATTGTATTATTTTTAATATAGAGCACTTCTTCACTGCACTGTATGTATTATTAGCCAAGGTACAGAGGGACCAATTTTAAAAATCTGTATCTGTATATTAACATTTTGCTCATGTGGACCACTGACATTATGCATGTGCTGTAGCACTGCATGGAGAACCTGTACTTAAAATTGCCATGGAAACAGACCTAGAATTGGAGCTGTCTTCACCGACAGCCGATGGTCAGGCAGAGAGCTCAGGGGATGTTTTGTGGGGGAAAAAAAGACTGGTGAAAGAGGGGATCTCTTGTGCAATATTTATAAAGCACACAGCCAGCATTTAATCCTTACAAAATCACAATGCAACAGATTTTTTTTTCATTACCAGTGGGTGTGTAGTGGATCGTCTTTCCGGAAGGCTATGACTCACCTAAAAAAGATCTAAGAAAAATGCAGTCATTGCAGACAGAATATTGAAAAGGAGAAGAACAGCTTCCAGTCTCAAATAACTGAATTTCCATTTGTGTACCCTACACTGCCTGGGAGTAACAGCATTTAAGTTGCTATAGCTATATGAAATCAATGAATATTGAAAATGAAATGAAATGTTGGAATACATGTGTGAATATATTATTATGGTAATTAATCTTTTTTTAAAAAAAAAACAAACAGAAAAAAACCACTCTTATCCAGTGGGATGTACAACAGCCCTGACAGCAACATCCAAGTAAAAGTTTGGAAGAAACAGAAACATTTGCCAAACAGCGAATCCCTTGAGTTGAGAGGAAAGGAAACATTTCAGAAATGATGCCAAAAAAAAAGATGGACATTTCAAAGAGCGAGGAGTGATGCAAACAGAAGGCAGTGAATCGCAGAATGATTAGAGCGAGGGAAAGGCGTACGCTTCGACATCGTCCTCTTCGGTTCGTGCCAGGTGTAGGTCCCTGTGAGCTACCTGCCTCTGAATCAGGCTGACCTCCGAGAACATTTAGTTCTCCCACCACCCACACTATATGATCAATTCCGTTAACAAAGGGAAACAAAAAAAAGCCAGAAACACCTTCCAAAAGAAACAACATCCATTCAACTGACACATTATGATAAGGTGTCACCGTTATTATTCGGTGTCGATGTGTTTACCTTGAAAGCAGGGATTCAGCTGCTCTGCAGAAATGTTATGTAATGGATAAAACAGAATTTTGATGCATGTCAGGACGTCATACTGTGTATTTGGGAGGAAGAAGACTAAACATTGAAAATTCTCTCTTTGAGCTGTTTTTTATCCTTATGAAGTCTATGTTTCAACTAGTAGTAGTTTTCATCACTTTATCATGGTTGAGCTCGTTACTGGGTTTTAACAGTTAATTCATAAAATCCATATGTATCCATATTTAGAACAATTAGAAATATTGGAGTTTAAATTTGATCCAGTCTTATTTTAATGTGCATTTCCCCACATACCAGTGACTATTAACAGGTTAGTTTTCTGATTTATTGGATTAGAAATAGAACTGCAAGGTCACTACTGTTCACTTCTCATTTGAGTCTGTAAGAGCTTCACTTTGCCATGTGTCTAAACTGAACAGTCTGCGAGGGAGCCCAAACTGACATCTAGCAATATTCCAAACACGACATGTTGCAGACGAGTGGATCAGTGGCACAACTTGGCTCCCGCTCCTGACAGATGACAGAACGCTGTCTCTCTCCCCCTTCCAAAATCCTCGGTGTTAAACAAACACGAGTACATTCTGCATGCCGAATGCCTTTTTAAAAATAGATGAATCAACACTAATCTCCCCCCCCCCCCCCCCCCAAGAGCCTTGGAGGAAGTGATTCATAAGCTTTAGGAAGTAGTTCAAAAAAATACAAAAAAAAAAAAAAAAAACTGACGATGCATTTTGGAAATTTTTGTTTTCTGTTGAGATTCTGTCTGGCTATATTTGGTAACCTTAACAAAGCTCTGCCGTGCTTATGTCTGGATGTATCCTCCTTTATTTTTTAGCAATGCGGCAGAGAGTCTCTTGTAGTGAGATCTCTGAGCTTGTTACCATTAGCACCCTTAACCAGGGTGCTGGGCACATTGGGATAACCACTGACGAGACTGTGCTATCCCGTCCACTGACAGCCTTCAGTTGGTCATGAAAACAGCCCCTTTCTGGTCTGTTTGGGGGGGGGGGGGTGTTTGAGAATGATGTTTAACCAGGGAGGAAATCCTGCTCTGTGGTTGCTGCCACTCCAATATGATGCCTTGGGCTCTCATCTTGTCTTGTCCATAGGCTATCTTTGGAAAACTGCAAGCTTTCACGTTGAAAGTAGGAGTCCAATGATAATGATGAAGATGCCCTGTCAGGAATAATGAGCGCAAGAACACATAATTTTTTTTAAGGCTTGTCATTTTTTTGACAGCACAGTAATGATAAAAAGGATGTATGTTGTAACCAATGATGAGACGGATGAGCTAGGGACAAACTCTACCATGCTGCATAGGGGTGTTTGGGGGTGCTGGTGGTGAGGGGAGTGAAGGTATAGGGCTGAACCAATTAATTCCCATCCAGTTATTTTATACGTCAATTCTTTTTCTTGGATTTCTTTTTTTTTTTTTTGTTTTTGTTTTGTTGGATCAACACTGCAGATTCTGTGCAGATTCTTTGATCTGTATAGCAGACTTGCATGAATTGACTGGAACGTGATTCCAGTGAGCAGAGTGAACCATCCAGATTATTTAAAGATCAGTGAATCTTTGGAGCAAATGCACCATAGTGATTTAAAAAAAAAGAGAGAACTCCTTCAGGGTGCAGGAGCCCCATCCATTGATTTTTGCCATTGGCTGAAATGTCGCCGGGGGCAACCCCTCCACGCTTGCAGACTGTGTCAAGGTTGTCTGACACCCTCTGGCTGTCAGTCCTCTGCCTTTGCCCCCTCGGAAACAAACTGCTCTGGTTGCCAAGGTAACTCACGTACGTGATTCCGCCACATATAAATCGAACAGACGTCTACAGCTGTCGAAAATATACTTCTCCTTAATAAGTAATGACTTCTATTAATTAATAATCTTTTTCCTTTAAATGAAGACAAGAAAAAAAACGACCATATTGCCTCTCTGGCACGTAGATGTAGCAAGCTGTTACAGATCTATCCCTGTATGCAGTTAACGGTGACTGATGCTTCAAGAATTTCTGATTGCGAGTGTTCATTTCAATATTATGCGTTTAATTATTTTATTTTGAATAAAGTGCAGTATAAACTAAACTGACCTTGTGATAAAGAGCACACAACAAACGCAATCAATCGACACTGATTATCAAGAGCGGTGGTAACTGTAGCTTTACCCTGTTAGTACTACTGCAGTAGCTGGACAGTTGGAATAACAATAATATGTATGGAATATACTACATGTAATCATATTTGGATGACAGCTATATAGTAAAACATGAAGATGCCTGTTTTCTGATATGATTGTAAACAGTACATCGGGGCCTCCACTACATCTTCTCGCAGCTTTAATCTATTCATTACTACTACAATTGTTGCTGCTTTGCTGATACAGATACAAAAAAAAGAAAAAAGAAAAAAGGAAAAAGGAAAAACAAAGAATCAGATTGGTTCGGCGATGAGATGCCACGCTCTTACTCCCTGTCACGAAGCGGCTTGTATGTACACATCGCCGTGCCTAGGGGATAATTCATGATCCGTGATTCTAATCTAGCTCAGAGGACAACACCGTTCCTATTACGCTCTGATTCATGGCCCGGTATTAATAGAGAGAGAGTGGGGTGATAAGAGGCAGCCCGCCGTACGTGTGTGGGCCTCAGCAGTTTTTGTTTTGGACCGAGCCGTCGCTAATAACCTGACCTTCGTTCGGCAGCCGGAGCGGCGTATCCGTCCAAGTCATTGTGACTCAGCAGAGCCAATGACTGAATCGCCTCATTACTGTCAACGTTCACGTAGCGCTGCCCGCAACTCACGGGGGTAAGGGTGCTCCGCCACGGTTTCACAAATTAGGCTGACATTGCGGGCCGTAATGAATAAATAAAACAACCTCTGTCGCAAAGTGCACTTTCCTCCGCTAATAAGTGGGGTTTTAGGTGGATTAAACACACCTTGCTCCAAAATATTAAGTACCTGGTTACTGTGAGTAGATGCAGGACTCTCCTCCACAGGTCTCCAGGTCAGGTAAACAGATTTGCAAATCCGTGACGCCTCTATCACGACCGCTGCACGTCACAAATTCAGGGTACGAACTTGAATTGCAAAAAGCAAACTATATATTAATTATTTTTTACAAATTGTTCTAATGAGCTCTCCATGAACGTGCCCACATTGTAAGCTTTGTGTCATTTCTCAGTGCCATATGATATTCACTATATGGCCAAAAGTATGTGGACACCTGACCATCACACCTATATGACCTTATTGGAAATCCCATTCCAAAACCATGGGCATTAATATGGAGTTGCTCCCCCCTTTTGGTAGCTATAACAGCCTCCACTCTTCTGGGAAGGCTTTCCACAAGATTTTGGAGTGTTTCTGTGGGAATTTGTGCCCATTCAGCCAAAAGAGCATTTGTGAGGTCAGGCACTGATGTTGGACGAGAAGGCCTGGCCTTCATCCCAAAGGTGTTCAATGAGGTTGAGGTCAACAGGAACGGACCTTCCCTAAACTGTTGCCACAAAGTTGGAAGCATACAATTGTCTAAAGTGTCTTTGTATGCTGTAGCATTAATGTTACCCTTCACTAGAACTAAGGGGCCTAGCCCAAACCCTGAAAAACAGCCCCAGATCATTAACCCTCCTCCACCAAACTTTACAGTGGGCACTGTGCATTCCGGTAGGTAGCGCTCTCCTGGCATCCGCCAAACCCAGCTTCGTCCATCAGACTGCCAGATAGTGAAGCGTGATTCATCACTCCAGACAACGCGTGTCCACTGCTCCAGAGTCCAGTGGTGTATTGTGCATAGTGATGTTGGGCTTGTGTGCTGCTGCTCGGCCATGGAAAGCTCCCGACGCACAGTTCTTGTGCTGATGTTGCAGCCAGAGACAGTTTGGAACTCTGTAGTGAGTGATTCAACAGAGGATAGGCGTTTTTTATGTGCTACGCGCTTCAGCACTCGGCGGCCCTGAGTGGTCTACTACTTCGTGGCTGAGCTATTGTTGCTCTTAGACGCTTCCACTTTACAATAATAGCACTTACAGTTGACCGGGGCAGATCTAGCAGGGCAGAAATTTCACAAACTGACTTGTGACCAAGATGGTATCCTATGACACTGCCATGTTTAATGTCACTGAGCTCTCCAGTACAACCCGTTCTACTTCCAAGGTTTGTCTATGGAGATTGCATGGCTATGTGCTTGATTTTATACACCTGTTAACAATTAATGTGGCTGAAACACCTGAACTCAATAATTAGGAGGGGTATCCACATACATTTGGCCATATAGTGTATAATATATTTAGATGTATGACATATTTTAGTAAAAAAAATACACCTCAATCAAGAGAATGGGCTGATGCTGAATATCTCCAAATGCAAATAATCAATATTGTATATCCTCCAATTATAATGATAATCTTATGAAATGGTATGTCGTTTTTTTCTGTGTCTACCTTCTTTACCTAAATGTTGGATCAGGGATAAGTCAGCACCTGCATATTACTTTGGTGTACAAACCTCCAGTACTGCTAGTTGTACAGCACTACAGAAGATTGTAGAAGATTGAGATTGTGTAATTTTTGTGTTTTTGAGATGGTTATAAATTATGTTTTGTTGTGAATAAGGGGGATAAGTTACTTATGTCATAAGTTAAATTTATAGATGAGTTTGGGGTTTGAGTGATAGCTTGAATTCTGTGCCTCTAAATACTACAGTCCTTCTATGCACTATAATAACCGCCATATTGATAGTCAGTGTTTTGTGCAGCATGGAAACATTTTCCTAAATGTATGAAGAGATATATGTTGCTGCTAAGATGATACACAAGAGATTGGTTTTACTTTTATCATCTCCGAGTGAGATCTGGTCAATGTCAATTTGATGTCTCTGTCAGTATGCAGAAAGAGAGTGTCTGCCATTAATTACGCCAGCCTACAAGCTCGAGCACACTGAATTGGTACAATTCACATTTTTTCCTTGTGGGTGTATCATTTGAAAAAACCTGAAGGCTCAAAAGTCATATATTAGCTTGAAGATCATTTCACTCATTATCTAAAATAACCCACCAGATTTCTAAATATGTTAATTGCAGAGATGTGTAAGTCACCCTTAAGCTGGCAATTATGGTGATCCCGTACGCGCGTGTGTACAGTGTAATTAAATGCTGGAGTTTTAAATGTCTCCCAGGGGGACGGAGCCTAGAGTAAACACAGGCATTTTGTATGCCGTGCCACATCCCCATTAGTGTGTGTTCTCCTTTGATGAGAAGCGATGGATAAAGGAAGGCTGAACAAAAAGAGCGAGAGAGAGAGAGAGAGAGTGAGTGAGTGTGTGTGTGTGTGTTAGCTGTCTCTGGGTCTTTGAACTCCTGTGTACCGGCGATGGTAAGGAGACACAAGGTCACACCCCATCACTGCAGATAAGATTCATCCGTTGGGGCTAGGACGAAACAGACTCCACTCCGGCAATATGCTGACGCCGGTTCCTCGCAGAGCGAGCCGCCACCACCGCCACCAGGCGCCGCGTCTCACATCTCGACCTTTCGCTGTCCGATCCGGTGAGCGGCCCCTTCCACCTGACACGGCTCCAGATTTCATCTGAAGCGCTCGAGCGGCTTGTGTTTTAGATTACGGGTGTTATTCGTCTGTGCACACGGATGCATGCTGAATGGAATGTTTACTGGGCAGTAAGCTCTACCCTCTGAGCAAAATCAGGATTTGAGCAAATGAAGCCCGCCTTAGTTTGTTGACATGGGCTTGGCATACCTGTCATGCTGTCTCTGACGAATCACAGTCTTGTCATTTTTCACACTTGGGTATACCACTGCTGCCTGCAAGTTTTGAGCGATTGGGCTGTCACTGTGGTCACATGTATTGTTTTTAAGCAGACAGTGGCGGTGCTCAGTGTTTTTTTTTTTCTATTTTATCTGATATTTCACTAGAATTCTATATTTTTAAGGCTTTCAGAGGAGACTCCCTGTGGACCTCCTTAGAGAGAGAGGTTTGTATGGGCTGTTGAATTCAGATCAGACAGTGCCAAAAACAATAAATATCAACATTAGCGTTAAGGCTTCAGAAATGCATTTAGCAAAACTTTGACCGCAATAAGTGTCAACCTTATCAACAGCAATACATTAGGAGTTTTACGCATTTTACGCATTTCATTAATTTCAGTCAGTGATGAACTGAAAAGTGATGATACATGAAAAAAAACATTTCTTTGACTCTGCTCAAAACAAAAAGCACAGATACAGATAAATATAAGCAATTACACAAACTAAAGCATTTCAAAAGTCATATACACTGCAGACAGAGAGAATACCTCTCCAATGGAGGTGGAGTTCCACCTTGAACAGCTGGGTATCTGCACTAAGCAACACCACAACTGCTAAAAAAGCAGGAGCCAGAAATAGGAAGTGACCTTGAAATGTGTACAATTATCTCACAGTTCAAGACACAGGACAACAGGAAGTGAGCTATACATATATGGGGGGGGGGGGGGGGGGGGGGGCAAAGAGCGGCACATTGGAGACACAACAAGCAGGAAAGAAATGCCCTTGTAGCTGAGTTCAAATGGGCATGTATAATTTTGTCTGAGTTGTCCTTGTTTAGCTCTGGCTTGTTGAGTTTCTTTTGCTCTCTCTGTAGGTGTAGTTCTGAAGCAATCTTATTCTTTCTTTTCCTTACAGAGTCAGAGCCGAAAATAATTGGCGACTCAACTGGAATACTTATGGAACCACCCTTAAACTGAAATAAATTCAGCATTAAAAAAATAGCTTAAGATAAATTTCAACCAAAGGTAAAATAATGCTTAAAAAATGTATTCATGATGTGATGTTACATTCAAGAAGGATTTACCCAAACTCTGCAAATCCTGTCAGAGAATAAAACAGAAAATCCTCACAGAAGCAATGTCAGAAAGGCAAATCGATCAATAAAGGTGGAAACTCTATCGATTTTTTTAACCACTCCAGACGTTATTCTAAATTGTATGTACTGTGACGGCTTGCATCAAATCTCTCTTCTGCACTGTCAGTGTTTCTTAGGTGCAAACTATATTTAAAAAATGTTGGGTTTTGTTTTTACTTTATCAGCACAGGCCTTATAGAAAATGAAAGAAAGTAGAATTATAAGTATCATCATCCTGGATCATCATCATCAACTGTATTAACACAAAGATATATTAACTGTTAAAAATGGCATGCACTACCTGCATACATAATTCAAAAGAAACAATTTGTCTTTTTCACCGCACATTTTTGTGTCCAATTAGCAATCAAACAAAATTTTTTTGCATTTTCATAAACTCAGTTTGCGATGAAGCATGTTGCAATGATCAAAAATGCAAGAAGCAACGCTAGTGGAGGATTGCTGATGAGCAACACCCACGAAATGCTGTCCTTACCCGGGGAAGCATTATTGTGCATTTGAAGTGTGGGGGGGGGGGGGGGGGCAGGCTTGATAACTTTCCTGGGCTGATTGTACCATTAATGCAGAAGGAGCAGCCTTGTTGCTTTGCCAGAGAATGTCATAGATCAAGTTGAATAATTTATTTGCAATGTTTAATATGTATAACCCAGAGTTTCTACCCACTGCTAGGGTGTATGGAAGCAGCCACTGACGGGTCTTTTATCTTCGGTTGTTGAACTACAGTGGATCAGATAGCGCTCTGAAGTGCGTGCTCTCTTAAAGGCAACAGAGGGACCGGGCGTTTGGAAGAGACTTTCTTTCATTGTGCGTTAGATCTTGTTTCCTGACTTTTTTTTTTTTTTTACATCCAACCGCAAAGGATGGAAATTCTCACCCCACGGCAAAGTAACGAGGAGCACAACCCACATCGCAACATAGAACATAAATCACGCCAAGGATCAATACCAGACCACCCCCCCCACACACACCCTCCCCACCATAAAAAAAACAACCTCTCTCTGAAATATCTTCTTCTGAAAAGGGTTTCTAATTTTGAAGGAACATCTAATCAAAATTATAGACTTCATCCTCTTTCCGCTGCCGAGGGAGCTAGCTAGGAGGGCTCCCCCCGTATGGCAACATGATAGAGAATGGCAAATTCGAACCATTCATACGAACACGATAAATGACATCCCTGGGACCTCCAGGAGAAGCACGGGTATCAATAATTGAGAAAGCAGGCAGTGGGAGGCTGGGATGTGTATCCTGCGCAGTTTGTCGCGGAGCCAGCGGCCCTCCCAGGCCCCTCCAGCTGTCTACCTTGTCTAAAGGTTCCGCCGGGTGCACCGTCCCGCTAAAAATGAAGAGCGACAGGACGGCTTCTGGGACGAGACGCCCGGGAGGGAACGGTTTGACCGCGCCTTAATAGACTACTGCCACAGCCTGGGCCCCTTCCCCTGCCAGCGGTGGTGCTTTCACCTCCACAGCCTTAATCTAAAGGATTTCAAACCAATTGATAGAATTCACTTACGATAACCTGTAACCCATTTTGTTCATTATTTTGTTCACTGGTGACATGACAATGAAATGTAAGCAAGCACCATCTTTAAACAGATATTACATTACATTACATTACATTACATACAGTATTACCCTGTATAGATGGTGTGTGCTGTATCACCATGACACCCCCCCCTTTCCTGGAATCCTGTTTCTACACAGTTTTCTCTGGCACAGTCTGGCCTGGTCTGGGTGAACTGAACCACTAAAAAAGAGCCCTAGCTCATTTTTATGAGGCAAAACCTTCCTCCAAGCCTTTTTGTTCCTATTTAGTTTCACCACCGACAAAAAAGAAGAGAAAATCAATAAGCAAAACAACACGCACGAATCCCCGGGATTGTGCCACGCGCTGAACACCCCCGGGGCAGGCCCCCGGATTTTTTTTTTTTTTTTATCTCTCATCTCTCCTGGATCCTTGCGCTCTGATGCAATCTTTTTTAGTGACCTTCACATTATGAAATGGGGAATTTTCCAGCAGTCAAAATCTGCCATAATGTCCCTGACACAAAAAGCTGCGACAGCAGATTACTCCAAAAGCGTTTTTTTTTTTTACCTGATGCACCTTAAAGTGGGGTGAGAGTTGGCCTGGCAAAGTGAGGGGGGCACGGGCAGAGGTGCTTTTTGACCGGCATGCAGCAGAGTCATGGCGGAGCAGCTGAGCAGTCTTAATGAAATGTTCTCAGGCTTCCTTTCTGCTGCAGCATTCAGACGGGTCCCATCTGGGGTGGCGAGAGTGAGACTTCACACCCCGGTGGATCTTATGCTTAATGCCACGCCTCTGGGCAGCGGAGGGTATGTGTGGGAAGGACGTGCATGGAGAGCACTGCGAGGAATGTCCCATGGTGCACCGGGGGAGACAGCAGCTTTGATGCCGGGACCAAAGGCCTCAGGATTTCCGACATCTGTCAAAATTTCCACCACGCCAAAGTGGCTTTTGAGGTTTTGCATTGAGCAAAATGGATGTATTTGTATGTTAAAACTGTTTTTCAGGGTCAAAATTGTGTGTGTGTGTGTGTGTGTGTGTGTGTGTGTGTGTGTGTGTGTGTGTGTGAATAAGTGTGCTTACATCTGTGAGTGTGTGTATGTGTGTGTTTATGTCTGTGATTATGCGAATATATGTGCGTTTGTGTGTGTGTGATTATTTCTGTGAGTGTGTGTTTGTTTGTGTGTGTGTGTGTGTGTGTGCGTGTGTGTGTATGTATGTCTGTGAGTGTTTGTGTGTGTGTGTGTGTGTGTGTGGGCAGCACCCTAAGGGTAGGAATGTGACATTAAGGTACTGATTGACAGCTGTAATGAAGTTTTTAACATAACTCAGCTGGCAGCTTCCTTTCTACTGAAACTAACACTCTCCAAAGCACAAAGTGTCCTGTGTTTGTGCTTTCATCTGATTTTATGGAAGGCTTGTCTGAACCGCATTGGCTCATACGGTAGGAAGCAGCTTGAATGAGTTTACTACCTGGATAGGACGTCTGTCCCTTACTTGGCAAATACTCCAATAAATCCCCAATAACCAGGCATGGATGCAACAAGTACTGCATCATTGTTACAGTGTGTGCTATAGCTGACCTGACGCTGGGGACTGAACCCACAACTTTTCCTGTGTCAGACTAGACACTAATAACAACGCGCTTAATTTGTTGAAAGCACCTGGATCATTTGGCCCGTGCCTGTATCTGAATGATTTTCAATTACTGAGCCACACTTCACGCTCATTGTTAAAAATTGGCTTTGGAAAAAAAAAAAGCAAGACAAACAAACATCGGCTCTCCCCGTGAACACCAACCACCTGCTCCCGCACAATTGAATGAGGACCACCTGCCTTCTGTAGCCCATTAAGGTGGCGGCGGAAAAAGCCTCTACCAGCAGTAGTCTGCCCAGCACCTGCTGCTTGTTCCCCACAGCAAGCCGCCCACAGAGCGGGGATGAATTTGGGTGTGGTGCAGAGCGCCCGTTGCCTCTCGCCGATATTCTCTGGTTAGACTGGTCCCTCTAGTGGCATCGACACAGCGACTCCCCTCTTATGTTGAGCCAGCAACAATAACAGATGAAATGTTGGCGATGGCAACGAAAATCACATTCTGGTTTTGAGAAAACACATTGCGGAGCTTGGGGGTGGGGAGGGGTGGGGTGCGGGGGAGAATCTGTGATAGGTGGCACGCTGAAGCCTCAGAGTAATCAACTGATATGAGGTATAGGCCATATTTGGTTTGGAAATGATATCACAGCAGTGATAGCCTCGCCTGTCCATTTACAAAAGAATATATTTTGAAATGCACTTTTTTGCCATAGATGTGCTGCCATATTATTTGCTCCACCATATATCAATGGAATTTATAAAATGAATATTTTAGAATATATTAAACGCTTTTGGGAATGTTACAGAAAATATATTACATTTGTTATATTTTGACATGAGCCAAATATGAAAATATTTATAATAAATCAGTACATTGTATTGACAATCCCACAATCCTTTATTCAATGTTGATGCTGTGTTCATTGTTCAAATGCAGTGGAGTATATCAAGTCTAAGGGACTTCCTTCATTAAATCCCTCTGTCGCAGGCATTAACTAACAGTTGAGCCGTGAATAGGATTATATTAGTTATTCCGAGACAAGTACTCCATATTAGAGAGTGTGTGATGGACGGTTTCATGCAAACGTTACAGATCTGCCCCCTAATCCACAATACGGTAAAACTGAACAAATTGGTAAGAAAATCAATTCGCAAAGAACGCGCTGACAGACTGTAGACACATCCACTGCACAAACACTGTGAGCAATCATACCAGAAATAAATACACACGAGTTCATAATTCAATCTATATAGGCAAACAACCATCCAACATTTTCGCCGTGTCGCTCCACTGATACAAAAGCCCCTGCCATCAGATCAATAAGGGGGGCTGTTGCCAGAAAAATCGACATCAAAACGAAACCCCGACGAACGGCATAATGCGGGAGGGGCGCTTCCCTGACCGTGTGGTGATGGTATAGGAGGCGCGTGGAGGGAATGCCCGGTATTCCAACTCCTGTGGAATCCTGATGCTTACGGGCTGCTTCGCCGTGCCGCGTCTCTCCTCTCCTCACAGCTGCGTCGATCCCCACACACACACATACACTCACACACACACACACACACACACTCACGCACAGGAGGCGCCAGGCGCAACTGTGTGCGCTGAGCTCTGGGACTCTCGTTTTAATTGCTCACGTTCCGTAATTTTTTTTTGTTTGTTTGTTTGTTTGATTTGAGTTAGCGTACGCGATTGCAGCCGCTGTCAATCCTTAGAAGGACAAGTGCAACATTTTAGCTTGCATTTTCTTTTTTTTTCGTCCTAGTCGTGCTCGCTGTGTCTATGCTTCTGCTGAGGTGGAGGGGAGAAGGTAGAATGGGCGAAACCCTCAGGTTTTCTCTGTAACTCTGGAAATGGATTCGACGTTCTCGCGGGGAGACAAAGGTATGCGCCATGCATTTTCACTTTTCTTAAACAGCTTTCGCCTGTGTCGTGTGTGGCTAACACACCCTTTTGGTTAGCTCTTGTGCTTCTAAAATAGGGGATAGAAAGACGTCCCCTTCAATGAGACCAACATCGCATGTGACAGTTCCGTGTTCACCGGCTGCTCGGCGTAATTGCACTTGTTGAGCTGACACAGGAATTACCTTGTGTTTACGATGAATGTTGTCGGTGCGCCACAAAATGGCTATATTTATCATACCCTCTTCGTTTAGATGATGCCATCTTTTTATAACACTGAATCAAACTTGTGTGATTAATGAAAGTGGGATGTGGGTGATTGCGTTATAACGGCATAACTTGACAAGAGAGGAGAGATCAAATGTTTTAGATGTTCACGAATGTACCAGTGATCGCGAGAGAATCGTACCTTTGAAAGAGATTAAAATAAGGCGTGCTGTATTTTGTATGCATCTGTACAATATGTTACGGGGACATTGAAATGCTTTTGGTTTTATTGTACACGTTAAACGACTCGGTAGTTCTTCAAGTACCACGTCCCTTATATCTATCTAGTTTATAGTTGACATTATGCAGCCCTGTGACTTTTTAAATTACTTTCTTTTTTTACTCGTAGAAAGCATTATTTTCTGTGACATAATTGCGCCATTTGAGCAACCTGTGGACTCTGTCGCCGCTGAAAGAACACACTGGACAGTCTTTTTTATCGAATCGGAACATAGACGACAGACATTACTAGTATTCTTTTTACGTAACTGAACGCATCTTATCCTTATGGTTTCATGTTGTCAATAAAGCCAATGGGGTTATAGATGTCTTATTCATATGACTAATGAGGATTGGGGCATTTCACCGAAATCATATTTGGCTACATATATTGTTCCTTACCTTTTTATATATTCGATGTCATATTTCAGATTGATTCTAGTAATGCTGAACCGAGTCCCACAGCGTCTATATCATCTAGACCTTAGTTTAGGAGAACCAGTAAGGGCTGGAACCGCTGAACAGTCTTGAAAATAATTTTAGATGGAGAGGACACCTCCTGGTTTTGCCCGTGCGGGTTTGCGCAATTCCACAGCAGTTAGGCGACCAAAATTGTATTTACCGTTTTTTTGCCTTGTAAAATTTCTCAGACATAACAAAATATAGCATTTAATATGATGTAATATAACAGAATTGTTGAATTAATCAGATATCCAATAGAATGTGATGACATTTTCGATTTTGACAGTTATTAGGCGGGGGACTGACTTTGAGCATGTATGGTTGATTTGTCAGGTATGGACTGACGAGGCTACGTACTGCTTCAGAGCCTTCAACGGGCAACACATTCAGAGACATTTCGTTCAAAAATATTTTAAGAAATAAAATTCCCTCGCTCTTAAAACCAGATTGAAAGGCCGCTTAGGTGTGATAGACCCTCAAAGCATTCTTGTTTTACCCCACTTTCAGATTTTCTTGACATGGAATCCTTTTAGGTTCACGTAAACAGTTTTAGACATGAAAGACCACGTAATGAAACGATAGTGTTACCGAATGGGAAGTACGACATGTTTGTGGAGTGCTTCTTAAATTCGGTTACCAAGCAACACCAAAAAGTATGCATTGCAAGGAGCCCCCTTCATAAGTTTTCATGATTTCAGTTTCACACATAACCAAAACAGATTTTACGTTATTTTCCACTCTGAGACAAAATTCATGTGACCCCTATCACGTAACTAAACCGTCCTCAGTATAAACATTTGCACAACAACCTGTCGAACAGCCAAACATGAAAATTCTGTTAACGTTAAACAATTTTACTGCAATTGTGATTTCTCATGATGGCTTCAAACACATAGCACTAGTCTCTAGTAATGTCACCTCAACATACCATTACCCATTACATTACACTACAGTGGCCTAGTAGCCAGTTTTTTCCAGAGAACTGTAAATTGTTTACAATTTTTAAGTTATCCATTTACACAGCAGTGCATTAGGGAATCAAAGCAGCAACTTTTGGGTTACAAGCCCTGTTATTTACCACTATACTACACTGCCTCCCACTGATGTCAATGATTAAATTCAGTTTTGCTGGGATCAGACACAGGGCGGGGGAGCTGAAATCCAGATGGCTGAGTAACAGTTTAGCAAAGATGAGAGGGCAAAAAAAATGCAGGTGTTTTGGGAAGGGCACTTCCACTCCTGGCAGGTCTCATACTTGCGCTTGGCAGAGAGTTACTGTCCCATAACCACAGAGCACTGCCCACCGGTACTGCAGACTCACTGACCTCTTATCCCATGAAAGGGGACTGCATTTGTTTAGGAGGGTGAGCAAAGGGGGCAGGCCTCTCGACAGAGAACCTGAGCCGAAGTACAGATCACCCTCAAAATAGACCACCGTTTCAGCCCCCCATGATTAAAGCGCGATCCGTGACCTTGAGACTGTTTTTAACGTTTGAAACCATATCCACCGGGGAGGTGTGTAGCTCGCACTTACAATAACGATGAGCCTTTATTCACAGACTTTAGATTTTCCGGAAGGAATTGTCTCATTGTTAAAGTGTTTTCTGATACTGGAGCATGTGGGTGCTGATACAGGAGACAAGGAGCCACATTTTTCAGGTTTTCTGTGATGAATTTGCATATAAATCCTATCAGCTTTTTTGTATCTTGAATGCAGTGCAACCCAATATGTCCTTCACTCATAAAAAAAAAAAAAAAAAGCCTTGGCCCTGCTATGTAGTCAAGTCCACCCCTTCTCGTCCTCCTTCTTGTTGGCGTCTCACGCCTGCCATTTCACAGCTTCATGGACGGATGAACTTATTCACGCACAATTAATATTTGTCTCTTAGCCCTCTGGATCTAGCGCTTCGGTGTATAATCTGCATGGCAAATGCAACGCTCACAATGCTCACGGTCATGATGAACACTTATGTCTTTTCGCGGACTACACCTTCTGCTTATTTAACACCATGCTGCATAGCCGTGTCATCTGTGGTACAAAAGAGCAAAGAAAATAATGTCTTGCTCTTAGTGGCCACATCTGGATGTATGTCAGCTCAGGGCTGTTCCAAACACGTGCGTTCTGTGTGTTCACTCACAGATGCAGCTTTTAAGGTGCGCCATGCAATCTCAGGCTGCCAGGGATACATCATTCATCACTGTGTGACTCTTGATTGATCAAAAGAGTAGTCATCTATTGTATTTTCCATACATTTACCCTCCGTGTGTAACATTTCTCACAGTAATGCAGTGGAATACAAAGCACATTAATGCTACGCTAAATCTGAGAAGGTTGCGCATTCTAAAAGCATCCTGAATTCCTCATTTTACAGTGTCACGATAAGCGCACGATAAGCACACCCACTTCTGCTGGTCTACTTTAGGACACTGTAAGTATAATAACCCAAAGTGATCCGAGGTTTGACCTGGCCCGGGCTGAAGTGAACCATGTTGAGACATACCAGCACAGGCTAGTGTAAACACCATACTGAATATGGCTAAAAAGATTAGGTGTGGACTCAAGAGAGTGATACTGTGTTGTGAGAACTTGTACACACACTTATCTTTGTATAGACACTGTTTTCATTTTTGATGTGTTATTTGTGGCATTAATAGCCATCTGCAATACGCTAAGATGGTTTCATATCTAGCTCAGAAAACACATTCTGTTTTGAAGATAGCTATTCTGCAGCATGAAATTTTTTAGGACAAATGGGCTTACAGAAAGCCTTTCAATATAGTGATAAAACATAGCCATGTGACTTGCAGGACAATGTTTTGGAGAGTGTTGCTTCCTTTTTGTTCTTCCAGAAAGTTGTTCCACAGATTTGTCTTTGTAGTGTGCTAAATCCCCATCAATTCAAATTTTTTTTAGCAACAAGTCATGTACAGTAAGTAGGAGTGAGGATTTACCAGAGATGCTACAGTTGCTTATAGTCTTAGTTAAAGCACCCCAAAACAAGTTGTGTCTCCTAAAAAGCTTAACATTTCCAGAAGCATTTCCAAAATTCAATAAAGAAAAATGAATGGATGGAGAAGATACTGGAGGTGAAGGTCAGGTATTTTTTAGAGGTTACTGTATTATGCACTTTCCTTAATACAGACATATAGTACTGCTGTGTGGTAATACCCCCATGTTTCAACCTGCAGTCCACTACCTTTATAGTTTTACTAGCTGTACTTTCCACATAAGCCCAATAACCATAAGAAGAAAGCAAAAACTATTAATGAGACCACTCGGTGCGAAGACATTGAAGGATGGAGCAGATAGAACTTTCTACATCAGCAATGCAGAGTTGCTATATAAATCATGGCTAAATAATTGAGTAATCAGGTGTCCGTTCAGGGACAAGATTAGATGGGAAAAATGCAGAGACCAAGATACAATAAAGAGCTAGAGCAAGAACTGGCTGCACAGTGGGAACACATTGCAAACAGGATCAAAGGGTGCATGGCTGTGTGGCATGGCATTTATAATGTAGCGTTGGCAAGCATGTGATCTTTGTGGTTCAAATGGATTTCTGACTGTGTGTGTATTCTGATCTCGGTTTCAAATGGCTGGAAGACGAGATGTCATTTTTGATTGGCTGAAGCCATTCATATCTTGAATTTAACAGCCTTAAGCTGTTGATATCTCCCTTCTAACAAGTCATTTAATATCTGCATTTCAGTAGGTTGAGTCAGCTGATATCTTGATTTTAATGTACTGAACCAGTTGCTGTCTGGATTGTAATTGGCTGAACCAGTTGATATCCTGATTTTAATGGTATGAAGCAATGCCTATTTTTTGGTGGAAATGACACAGGCACTGACACAGAACTTATTCTAATTACCGGTCTAATGAGGCGGAACGCTCACGTTAATAACGTTTTGTTATAATTTACGACTGTGAGAAGGAGGAGGTGCGCGCATTTGCATTAAAACTCCTCTCCAGGTGCGCGTGTGCGAGTTGTGGGAGTGTCTGATATGCGTATCCGATGTACTTCTAAAAATGGCACGCACACTGCACTTGCATTGTGTTGTACCACCACTCGCAGAAAATGAGTTCATCTGAAATCAGTTTGCTGGCATCGAGGTTTTTGGCAAAAACCAAACCGGTCATAGACAGACCATCTATCATGCTTACACACCCGGTGACACAGTCCACAGTCTTGTGCTCTTCAGTGAAAGACAAGACCAGAGAGCAACGGAGGACTGTGCTGACGCAATAAACAGTAAGGAATGAGCACAATTAAGGTTGTACAGTCTGAGTAATTAGATGTTAGAGTGTTCTGTGGCCGCCAAGGTCGAACGTTCGGGCGATCCACCCCACACCCTTTTCTTCCGAGCTCTGTGTGAAACCGTAGAGCGCTTGCCGTTGGTAATGACTCACTGCTCAGGGATATGCATACACTTACACTTTCAGACAAGGAAATTAATCACATTTCATAATAATTAAATAATATTTACAATGTACAACTTTAATGTTACTTTCTTATGGTCTCCTACGTACCATTGGAGACAAATAATACATGACTCCTACACATGGATGTTCTTATCTTTTTTGGCTGATTACATTTCTAATGGTTCAAGCACTAAACATAATGTACAAATGAGATAAACTGTATTATAGAAATTTAATATACAACAAAAACAACCTCGTTTCATAATCTCATTGAAACTGTTTTAAAGGTCAAGCAGATACTGGATTTATTTTGCCAGCTTCATGGATATAAGATTTGTGGTCCATGTACAGCATCAAACAGGTCTCGGTTTTCCTTCAGCCTGCCTTTATTGTGTTTTTGAGACTGTGTTTCTAGCCCCTGATGGGACTCAGTCTCCTCAGAAGAAATCCTGAATTGTCAAGAAAGGATCAACCGGTCTTTGGTGCATGAAAATTTTTGCCAACTTTTAGCCAAGTATGCATTGATTTTAAGTCTGCTTCATCTTTCAGTTTCTTTATTTTCTGGGTATACAAACAACATTAGTATGATAACAATGATGTTAATGATATTATATAAGAATGATGATGATGAATTAAATATTTATTATTGAACTGTAAAAATATTGCAAATGATAAAGCTGTGGATAAATAAATAACAGTGACACCTTTCATACATACAGTATGTTGTGGTTTTTCTTACCTATATATTTGTCAGAGGCGTTACTCATCGTCTTTATCCTACGTTTAGCAAGAAATCAGACCATAACTTTGAATTGTCCTGTAACACACAAATAGGTTTCAGAGCCATGACCGGCATGTATTATTCAGTGCACACTGATATGATGAAAGCATCTGGGTGATGACCAGTAGGTGCTAATGGTGTGGGCTGGAACCAGCAAAGGCCCCTGGGAGATGGAGAGTTGTAACCCTTGAACGCCACTGTCTCATGGAGGGAGAGACTGGTCTGACAGCCACTGGACTGTGAATTAATTGCATTCCCCTCTCATTCTACCAGAGCTTAACCCCAAGCGACTGCCCATTAACATGCTCCAGTCACTGCTGCCGGGTCTCATGGAATACACACACACACCCACCCACCCACACGTACACACACAACACACACACACACACACACACACACACACACAAAACCACACCCACACACACACCCACCCACACGTACACACACACCCACACACACATACACACACACACACACACAACACACACACACACACACACATGCACACACACCCGCACACATGCAAACGCACACACACACACACACATACACACACACACACACACACACACACACGCACACACACACTCACTGGCTTGCTAACATACACCCACATCTACTGCAGCTGAGAGTGATCTTGTTTTCACTGCTCCATGCTACTGGATCATGTTCACAGCAGGCTAAAGGCCAAGTGAGAAACAGGGAGGCCAGTGACCAGAGCGACTCTTAGTTACTGTGCGGACGAGTGGGGCATGTTTAATTAGTTTGGATTGCTCTCGGTTTAAATTACTTCAAATTAATTATCATGAGATTGATAAATCATTGTTCAGCCTGGAACTTTTTAAAAATTAATCTCAATAAATATTGAGTGTGGTTTGTCTCCGGCCAGTCAGTTGGCGCTTGCTCAGTAAGGGAAGGTGAAGCTGCACCGTTGAACAAGTTGACACCCAGGTTCTCTCTAGGAGTCCACAGCAGAGAGATGGTTCTGGAAACAGGTGAAGTCTCATAAAGCTGTCATGGAGCAGGGAGGCCTTCCGTGCCAAAAATCCTCCAGGACTGTGCAGGCAGGAGGGGCAAGCACTGGTTCTCACAGGTGTCTGTCTGAGGGATGCGCTTGCGGTGACATAGATGTGTCAGCATGTCCCGGGGGGGGGGGGCAACCAAATTGCAGGTGAAGCTCATCTCAGCCAGATACTTCCTTGGCAAGTAAGATTCAACTGCTCTTGCTGGCATTGTAGAGAGGATCCGCTTCGGGTGCAGCCAGAAGAAGACAGATTAAGATGTTGAATGTGTGCAGTGATGGATATCTATTGCATTTGTTTGAGGGACCATTTCGAATGGCATTAGGAAAATACGTTGACAGATTAGCTCTGACCATGCAGTGACTGTAATACCATCTGAGTGCCACAGAATCACAGTGAATGTGATTAAAGGTATGTTTGACATGGTTTTCACAGCTGATACATTGTTGGAGTTATAGTTTTTCTCAGAGTCATCCAGGGTAAGTAATCAGAGCATGAGAGAGGTGGGAGGGGTCCAGGAGACATTTGACTGGGCGTGTAAATGAACCCATTTAAACCCGGAATTTTTTGACTTGAAGCTTTCTTTTGTTTTTGCTTGTCACAGGTTGTCACAGCAACTTGATAGAACAATGTACATCATTCTGCAAACCTTTGTCAGAATACTATTCTATTGGACTGTGTCCAACTGAATACTAATTTACCTTTCATCCCCATTACAACAATTATCTATGGAGGAATGAAACATATATTACAACAAAACACAGACACACATACACACACACACACTCGAGACTGACATGCAGAACTATCATGTGAGAAATCACGAGAATGCCTCGAATATGAGCGAGGTGATGCTCTTGAGTTCATGTTAGTGGCACGAGAGTGGCCTCTAGTGGGCATATAGGGATAATGCTCAGTTGTGGCTGACGGGTACCTGCTTGGCTCACATGTTGGGGTTGACTAGATATGCCTAGTCAACAAACGGTAATCTTCTGTAAATTGTAGAGAAATGAATCTTTACCAATGACATTGGTAAATACCAACGGTGTATATCACTGCCATTCACTGAAGTGAAATAGAACCGTAGTACCGAGGTCTGTAAAGCACCTGGTTGTGGTTGTGTGAGAGGGTGTGAGCGCTCTGGAGCCCTGTGGGGGGAACAGAGAGAGCCTTGTTTCAGCACAGATGTTGCAGCTAGAGATGTTGGTGGTGTCTGCAGCAGGCCTGGGGAAGTCACTGGCTGTGCACGGCTGTATACAGCTGCGCAGCCGTGCAGCTGTTTCTGCGCATGGAGGCCCGCGGTGTGAAGTAGCCCACGAAGGAGCCATGGATTATTCATACTTTTGGCCTCCCCGAAGAGTCTACCAGTTCTGGAATCTATTCCCAGCACATTTTTAATCACATCAATCCCAGAGGCCTCCCCCACTCTAACACGTGTGTCTCACGTGTAATGGCTTGGATTTTTATCCTTATTACAAACAGAAATATTATAAGCCTACTTAAAAAGAGTAGCTTAGTGTCCCATGGAATCACACATACTCATACAAATGAGGTCATCAAAGATATTTAAATTTCCTCCCACATTTCAGAGACTTCATTAAAAAATCTGATAGATTTTTATATATCCATATATAACAGAAACAGAGAAATATAAGAGAGGCTAAATCTCTGAACTATCTCTGTGACTATTTTAAGCAAGATTGTAAATCAGCAATCAATTTATAGTTCATTCAATGTCCCATAGACATATAGGCTTGTTAGCAAAGTTAGCTGTGTAGGAGAATGCAGAACAGCTCTTAACAGCACAGACCTTATGGGACGAAGTGGGTAAGTTCCCACAGTAATGGGATGGTACAGACATGAGCAGCTTCCGTGCCGTTCTAATCCTCAGTGAAGCTGAAAGCCGCGCGCCTCTGCCTTTTAGATGAAATATTAAAATAATGAAGAGTGGATGGACTAACTCTACCTTGATGTCTTCCGCAGAACCTGCTCCGCTACCTGGCTTTGATTTCCAGGCAGGGCCCCCTGCTGAGTTAATCCCGGTCTGAAAGGCAAAAACTGAAAATCCACTCACAGTCGGAGGGCTGTGGGAGAGTTAGAGTGACATCACCAACGCATTCACATTACGGCTAATCTAATACAGAGCATTTCAAGAATGACACATCAAATGACAGGTTTTCTTTCTGGGTTACATTTTTTGCTTTTGTCACTCAGCTGGTCAAAGGCACCTTGCATAATTATGTACTTTTTACACTGTTTTACAATGTTGTTTTACTGCACAACATACTGTGAGCAAATAGAATTACTTTACTCATTTATACTCTGCAGAGATACTCAGTATACTCTGTGTCCTACACTAATGTCCAACACACTTCTACTTGTTTCAATTGCGTTTGCTGCTGCTATAAATAGCATTCCCAAATTATAATAGATGGTTCCCAATTATCGTAGAAGAGTCTACATTCTGGATAAGAAAGGTATCAGAGGAATTTGGACAGCATCTCTTTTGGGAAATGCAGTCCAGATCTCTGCAATACCATTTAAATGTGTATGCAGAGATGTTTAGGACATTAAACCTTTCCCTATCTTTTGTCAGCCGTATGTACTGTTGCATATTAACAGAGGAAACATGATGCATTAATAATCCCCCCTTTGAATTACTGCAGAAGGGTGCTTTCATCAATCTGTATCTAATATAACAAAGCTTCTAAATCACCCTTAAAGGATTCACATGCAGCTTCTTTGAGGAGAGATTAAAAACAGGACTCTGACTGTGTTCGTGTAAGGAGGGGAGTGCGGTCCCAGCTACTCTGAAACAGGAAAGCTAAATTCTCAGATGTTGTGTCTGAATGGATTTCAGCATGCTTGAAATGTATAGCCTGTCAATTGTGCACTGTCTGACTCTTGGCATTTGAAATAACGTTAAATACATTTGAATGTCTGGTGCCTTTTCTGCAGATAACATTCACATATTGCCTTTATTCATTTAGCAGATACTATTATCCAGAGTGATTGACAAAGCAAAGGTACATAAGCCTACAGAAGAGAGGGCAGTGGTTTGTACAAGGAGAGGAAGCCACTGTACACTCCTTACAGAATGAGACAGCATGGCTTTTGTGTGGCTTCATTGTCTGGTGCTGTTAGTGTCATTATTAGGTCTTTATGTGGAGTGACCCAGGATGGTACTATCCTGTCACACACCCTACGTCCCTGTGCATGAGTAACCAGTGAACCAATCAATCTGCTCATTAAGTGATCCTGAGATACTCCCTGCATGATGAGTAGTGACGAGAAGGGCCCGAGGATATGGGAGCAGTCAACCTCGCTTACTCAGACGCTCCTGTGGACTGCTGGAGGAGGGAGAGAGGGGAGTGAGCGGACGCTGTCTGAGATGGCTCAGAACGGCGGCCTGCTTAGGTCACATTCTGAATCAGCTGTGACACTGCGCTACGCTCGGCAGCCTAGCTATATCGTGACGCTGAAGCTTTCTGCGTAAGGAGAGCTGAAGATTTGTCGGGGCTGTCATTTGAGGAGAACAGCACATGGCACAGGGGCAGCGTGGCGGGTGACGTTTACCCCTCAGGAGTCTCGTATACCTGTCACAGAACAGGTGCGGGGGGTTGCGATTGTCATTTTGTTTGGTGCTTGGTAGACCTCCCAGCTCTGATCCTGTGAAATGTTGCTTGGGGGCAGCATGCGAACCACTGGCCAGGGAATTTGTTTTGTGTTTGTGCTGAAGAAATGAGTAGGTCTTGTAGCCCAAAGTCTGCCAGTTCAATATCCAGGTGTTACAGTGTTCTTGTTCTTATTGAAGGTACCTAACCTGAATTGTGTCAGTAAATATCCAGCTGTATAAACAGTCGATATGCAGGCAGTCCCCTGGAATATGTATCATTTGACACATATAAAGTTGCTTTATGTAAGCCCTCTAAAAAATCTGGAAATATAAAAAAATCTGAGATGCATAGTGTATACACAAACACTACTTAATGTATTTATGAGATGGGAAGTGTATAAAAACAATGTTGATGCAAGGTTGGTAGAGGGTGATTATATAAATGTGCATCTCAAGAGTGGGATCCAAGTTACGTAAATTGCGAGTTATGGAGTGACTTAACATAACCAAAATGAAATCAGAACATAACCCTTACATAACTCTGCATTAGCAAGACTGTCTGTATTAGCTGGGTGAGCCGCTCTGGGTAAAGGAGTCTGCTAAGGAAGAGAATTATGTGGGTAATGAGTATCCGACCGTAGCCCTGAGGTATGGCCCAGGTAAGGCCCAAAAGAGCTGCTGGGAGAGCTCACTCACGCTTGTCACGCCCTTCTATTCCCCAGACGATGAGGTCCACCTGGGGGAGCTGGGACATGGCCGAGTGAGGATGCGAGAGCGGACCCTGTGGGACTACCCCCCGCAGTTCTCCTGGGCCATGGAGGGGGAGTCCTTCACCTCGCCGCTGCTGCAGGCGGGGGGCCCCCCGGTGGCCGACATTGGCATGACGCTGGAGCAGAAGACCACCTTCGCCTTCGTCATCTTCCTCTTCGTCTTCCTCGGCATCCTGATCGTGCGCTGCTTCCGCATCCTGCTGGACCCCTACCGGAGCATGCCCACCTCCACCTGGGGGGACGGCCTGGACGGGCTGGAGAAGGGCCAGTTCGACTACACCCTGGCCTAACGACACCGTGCCCACATCCCCCACCCATGCTCACATCATCGCCCCCCTGACTGACCCCCGCCCACACCCCGCCCACTGCCACACCCACACGCCATCTAGGTCGCTGCCACTGCTTCACGCCGGGTGATTGTTTACAGGGGTGGCTGGGTAGGCTGGCACCTGCCAGAGAATCACTGTGGTCTCTCTTGGCCTGGCTGGGAGGATCGCCACGCTTTTACAGGGTAGGACTCCTTCACCTGATACCTCACAGTCTTAATTCGGTGATTCTGCGTCTGTCCGCGCTGCGGTGTAAGGCTACCTGTACCGTCCACCTCTCGAACACGTGCGAAAAAGGCTCACGTCTCCATGCACATACTGACACGCAGCATCAAAACACAACAAATCTGATGAACAAAGGCATTCGGTCAATTGCCCCCAATCAAATTATGACTGTGACGCACCAGTCAACAGTAAATGACAAGTGCTGTTCTGATTCTGATTCATCCGGGAGGAAGGTACGCTGTGTTCATTTGACATTGACAGCGTTGCCAGATCAGATTCAAATTTGTCATTGACACTAGAATCAACACACGTCTAACGGAATCCCAGGGACTATCAGGGTATTACATATATATATATATATATATATATATATATATATATATATATATATGTATATATATATATATATATATATATATATATATATATATATATTCATAGATATACTGCCGCACTACCAAACCGAAACAAGCGGACACAATACGTTATGTGCAATCGTGGACGTTGTGTCACAGTGTGAAGATAGTTTGTAGCTGTATGAGGGCACGTTTTCGCCATAGGGGCTGTTTTTTTGTTAGTACTCAGATCACTGGCGGAGTCAGGAATGAGTCATAGCCTTCTGTCCTCATAGGCAACAATCTGCTGATGAAACCATCAGTGCTGCTTCGTCCCTTGTCCATCTGTCAGTGAAGCTGTCTCAGTAGTTTTACCCGTGAGGTTCCTGGTAGCGACGCTTAAGCAATGTCTTAAAAAAAGGTAGCTTCAACAGCATAGTGGTGTCTCGATAATGTGAACAAAACTTCAAAGCTCATGAGGCCTGCGTTGAAAAAGACTGTTATTCACTCCGTGCAACACGACACTAAAAGTAGTTCTTCTGATCTTACGGCAAATAGTAACGTTGTATTAGTTTGCAATTACACAATCTGCCATAACTTCTGACCTCCCAGCCCCTCTCACCTGAATGAAGAAGTAATGCTGTATATATCAACATTTGACAGAATAGAAAATCTCATAAGGAATATGATTTTTAATTTGTGTCAAAATGTGTGTATGGAAGATTCTGGGAGATTGGCATGCAGGGAGATTCGTATGGAGACAGATTCACCCGAGGTCTAGATTACACAGTCCAAAGCCATAGGCCAAGGGTCATTTGATTAGGATGGATCAAAACATTTTATCAAAGTTCCTTTGTTATGTAAAGGCAATGTTTTTTTTGCAGCCTAGCAATGGACTTCAGTGAATTCACATTGATTTTTTATGGATGGCAATCTGAAAATCAGGGTATTTATCTTGTTTGCAGGTACTGCAAGCTCTTAACTCTGACTTTGCCTACCTGTGTCACTGAAATGCCTCCTCTAGTTATGCTGTCTTTTCTAGTGCATTGGGCCAAAATGTAGTCTTTAACATTTGCCAGTGTGGAACTTTGTAAATAATTATTCTTTTTGTCATTTTTGATGCTCCAGTATTTTTGTTTTGTCAAAGGTCATTTTCACCAGGTTAACTAGCATTTTGGAGCACAGAAGGGCCTCTAGGTAAAAAAATTTGACTTCGAAGTTTAACACACTGGTGGACATTGCAAAATTGCAATGTCGCGTACCCTGGCAGCTGGGAGAGGGCAAGAATATTTTGCTTGCTCCCACATCCAATCAAATTGCAGTATCTGAAGTAATAAAATTGCATATTCTTACATTACACATGAATTACTGCTATTTTCAAATTTTGCATATATTTACAAAAAATATGTGCAAACAGTAGTCACTTCCATATTTTAGAGTGCATATGGTATATTTTGACAGAAGTTATAAATATATTCCTTAAATTCTGGATTTTATTCATTAACAGATATTTACAGATTACTTTTTCCAAAAGGTTCATTGTATTCTTTAGAAATTGTAGTATATTGGTATTTGTTTGTCTTTTCTCTTGTTGCATATCTGTAAATAGTTTTGTCTTTCCTCTTGTCTTCTTAGTCACTACTCAGCCTATAATGAACATATTGCACTACTACCACCACTTACAAACAGCATCACATATGTGCTCTTGCTGACTGAGACTTTGAAACCAGTCTTAAAGAGTGTCTGACATTGTCAGGGAGTTATATGGGAAATGAACTGCAGGTACGGGACTATAATTTGGCTGTGAAATGTCGGCAACAACACAATAACGTTGTCATAAGACTTTGTTTGAAAAAAACAGGACAGAACGGTTGCATGACCCTGATAATACCAGCATTGTGTTGTTATCATTGTGAATGACTGCCAGGCAAGGCCTGACAGACATTTAATGTAGCCAAGACTGTTAGTGTCCTTTACAGTGTTGTCGTTTGCACCTCTGTGGAAGTCTTTATTTCACCAGATGCTGGTTTTCGGTACAAATGTGGAGCACAAAACGAGGCTATTTTTAATGTTAGCAACAGGGGTCCTGTGAGTGCGTGGCTCAAAAGTGGGGTTCCAGAGATTTTGTCACGACCTGGCTACTGTTAGCGAAAACCGCCCTCAATGCTAGGCATAAACGGGTTTGCCTTTAAATGTTGTCTAGTACGACTCTAGTATTTTTTTGTTCGGCAAAATTTCACTATGTAAATGAATATGGCAGCCGTGGGTTCACTTCATAGACAACATGTGGTGATTATCGACTTATTCAGCCGTGTTACATGTTGAAGGCGTGTAAAAACCACAAACTGTGCCGCACAGCTAAACCATTCACTGTATTAGATACTGAAGAAGAAAAAATTTTCAGAGTGTTTGACTCTGACCTTGTCCCCACAAAAGCTTGTGTGATGTGAGTTTGACTTTGGAAGCTGTATGATTTAAGATGTTCTGCTTAGATCATAAAGGTCATTACTGACACCTGAAGGCTTCGTGTCGTTATTTTGTGACTCTTTGCCGTGCTGTGTGGCTGTGTGAAACAGCAAGTGAAATGCTGTTGTTTAAAGAGGTCAGTTCATGATCAAAATTTAATACATTTTATGATATGTACTAAATACTGCCAAAAGCATTTCAAAAATGTGCACTGTAAGTCCAGAATTTGTTGACAGTGGAAGCTGTCTTTTCTAAAAACCTGAGCTTTTCATTTTGAGTGAACAGAGAAATACAAAACACTGTTGATAAAAGCTTCTTTTTTCTGTGGGAACCACTCAGATCACTTCAAAACACTAAGACAATCTTGTCTGAATCTTGAAAAAAATCAGTGGTCATATCACTGTGCAGAACAGTCCAGACTGGGATGCTTAAACTTATGGAAATACTGTGTGGCTATCATAAAACATAACGGGTTTGGACTTGACTGGATCTCTCCGTTAAGGAATATGGGGAGCAGATGGCCATGTTTGAGAAGGTTTTACAGGAATATTAAGTCAAAGATGATGGAATTTCTCATCATCAGTCTTGGTACACAGCCTTGCAGCAAAGTTGATCTGCAGAAATTTGTGAAGCCCTACCACTGAAAAAGTCACAAAGACCACATTTCATAAAACACAAGCACATGGTCTGATAGGTTACACTTTGGTCTTTATAATTACATTCATTTTATGTATATATATCTGTGGTATTCAAAAAAATCATGGACATTTTGAGTCAGGAAGTGAGGAATGAATACCTTACTCTTACTTGCACTCTTACCAAAAGCCAGGATTTCTTTGAAGTAACAATTATATGGAAGAAAGAAACATATTTGGTCAACATTCTCATAAGATTTTTTTGACTTAGAAGAAAGGAAAGAAAAAAACAAGACAAATATTTTGAACCTACAGCTGTGTGAAAGTGCTGGCTGGAGACGTTTTTTGACAATATTTTTCTGGTATGATCAGTCCCTGTAAGGTCTCAGAATTTACAGACAGAATAGTGTTGCTGTGACTGTTTCTGTTGAGTCCCCAAAAAGGAAATCATGGAATCAGGAAATCAAATTCAGGGTGGGTTTCTCCATGTCCTGCCACTATTTGGATGCAAGGTTGCCAACTTTACGCATGTGCAATCTATCTATATGTGGTGTTAGAATCGCGACTCAAAGCAAACAGACAATGCACATTACACTTTGATTGAACAGAGTCTCCTATTTTACTTCAACCAGAAAGACTCTATCTGTAGATTCTTTTGAACTTTGTTAATTTTTGTCCACACACACACACCCACACATACACACACACACACACCAACCGGCACACACAGACAGGCTCATGATTCTGCGCGCAACAGAGATGGATCACCCACTCTGGCGACAAACCGCTTGCCCCCCGGAGTTCCACATTCACAGAAATAACAGTATCGACTCCTCTTTCCTAGAAGACCCTTTCTAAATTAACTTTCCCATCCCTGTGTAAATGTATCAAGGAGGATTCTGACATTTATTATCATGTGCACCCTGGATGTGACGACCTCTTTAAATTCCCCACACAACTGCGAGGGCGCGCGCGGGGCCCGCATTAGCATTCACTGCGCACTTGGCGTATGACTGCGAAAATCATTTTCTGCACAAACGGTTCACTGCCTCGCTAAGGACTGCCAGTCTTGCAGGGGAATCTTAATGGATCCTGAGCTTAATTGTTTTTTTTTATTTTTATTATTATTTGATTTTATGTTTTTGGCTTTATTTTTTTTAGGAATTCATTTACCATTTGATTAAATTTGAATTGCACAGATTGCGTTGCAGTTTTCCTACACAGACATGGACCTCTCGTGATAATGCATGCAGGATCCACATTTGAAAATGCTGACTTTTCATTCAGTAACTCAAGGACTGCAGCTGCAGAGCATGCGAGCGGGCACGCGTGTTCAGCGCTGAATACAAATAGCAATGAAATTCAAATAAAAGTTATAAAATAATCTTTGTTATGCCACAAAACAACACAGATTAAAAAATGTAGAGAATATGACTCAAATGCAAAAAAAAAAAAAAAAAAAACGCAAATATGACTCAAGTAATTTGTATTTGTCCACAGCTATACTGGCATGCTAAAATGGCCATTTCCAAACAGGGGTCACACTAAGCACATGCATAATTTGGGGGTAGGGGGACAAGTGCCTTTTACTGCTATGGGAACCATTGGACATGCCCCTTTTTAAAATCTGAGCTCCTGCCCTCATGAAAATCTGTGCAGGACCTGGGTTACCCAGTTCTTAATGTGGCCAGGTGTGGCCACACCAAATTCTGCAGGAGTAGCAGCGTTTATTAAACTGGCGAAGTTTGATTTGCAGACGAAGACAAGTAAATAGCATATATAAATACCGACCCTGCAAACGGAGACATTGTTCGTCATGTTGGAGAAAGACAGATGACTTTCTTGGTCATCACTTGTAACTCGCTTTAGATAAAAGTGTCTGCCAAATGGATAAATGTAAAAGTGATGCTCATTTTATGCACACTGCAGTCTTCCCTGTCTGCTTTTCAGTCAGTTAGCTGCAAGTGCATGAGAAAGAGACGACTAGCGTTAATTACAGACCAAATGATACAGGAGCATGCTAATATCCATAAAACTCTTTTTCACCTTGCTAAGGGTATGACATACCGTTTTTGCATACGAGGTTCAACAGGGTGTCCCAGCTTTGGAATGGAAATAAGGAAGCCCTGCTCAGATTAATGGATGGCTTTACATAATTCATTTCTTCGCTCCCGGGGTTAAAAAGAACGTCCATCACGCAAACAAAGGCAGCGTCCCGTTCCTGTCAAACGACACCCTCATATTTTCCAGTTGTTGCTTTATTACTTTCAGGGAAACTTAAGTTCAATTTTGCAGATGGGTGGTGCTCATCTTCGGCATTGACAAAACAAATCACTGTCGACGGGTTCAATTTTTTCCCCATTTTTCACGTTTCATGTCCAGATTAAGATGAAAGACCTGCCAAAAACACAAATGGAAACGAGTACTCAACCGTGAAAAACAATGTATCAATCGGTTAACCCATTTCACTCTGTTCTCAGCACTGGAAATGACCGTAAAGGTGCAAGGACGCCATCAGGCACATAAATTGCATTAAATCCTTACTGAATTCTTTATATCATCAAGATTTATAATAATACCAAGTACAAAATTGATACGTACACTGAAGTACAACAATAATACTTTTAAAATATAATTTTACAGTATGTTATGCGGTCAAGTCATGTCAAAGTAATGAACCAAAGAAAATTTAATGCCAGGGTGACAGTTTTTTGAAAGTGCTGCACGTAGAGGAGATAGAATGTCGTCCAAGGAAACTATTCAAATTTAAAAGGTTATCTTTTGTAAGCTGGGTTTCCGTTGACTTGCTTTAACTGAAGGCCACCTGTACCATGGAGGTACTGTAAAATGTTTTTGGCTAAACGAGAGGTGAGCCACATGTATTTTCTGCAATGAACTCATCCTGACTGAATATATCCACCCATTCCAGGTAAAAAAAAAAAAACTAGTTTCACCCTGGGCCCTGGCTATTCAGGCAGAAGTAGATTTGTTAATATTTGTAGAATACCACGTCCAAACAGTGTCTTTAATACAGCAGTACTACCCTCTGTGTGGGCAGCAGAGTTTTGTTCAGGCGTCATTGACAGTTCATGCCTGAGAATAAAAAAAGGATTTATTTCAAATGTGATACCCCCAAGTCGCAAATAGTCAACATCTTTCACTGTGAGCTTTTTGTTGTTGTCTCCGGAAAGCACCAATGACAAAAGCACAAACATCGGAACGTATTCCTCCATCATAAGCTGCTGATGAAATTTATAGGGGCTGGTTGCTAAGCAACCACTCATTGATTCACAAATAAATACAATGTAGATAGGTGTAGGAAGCAACAACAACAAAAACAAAAATAACAACAACGAAAACTCCACAGAGGTTCTGGAACCACCGTAATTTACAAAGTACATTAACATTACATTACATTAATTTAGCAGGCGCTCTTATCCAGAGCGACTTCCAGCACAATAGAACATAAGTGTATCCACTCAAGTTGAATGAGCAACAGTGTCAGACCAGGCTAACAGCACTCCCAGACCTTTGAGTGAGAAATAAGTACGTCTTGATCAGTTGAATCACAGTCTGCCATATTGGGCTGCATTTTGGTCACACATAAACATAAGGTACATTCATGGAGTGGTAATATCAAGAGGTGAATCCAGGCCAACATATACTGGGAGTGTATTCAAACCCTACAAAAATCATATCCACTTTGAAATATAGCTGAATCCAGGTAGCGTGAACACCCCCCCTCAGCAAGTTTGGGTGTGTGACACAACAGCGGTTGGTAAGTGCAGCTGGCCAAGAGTTTATTCCTTGAGCTAGACACAACTAATAAGGTTAATGCACAGTCTCCACTCATACCTATGACAAGTGCCTCCTATATGAATAAAAAACGAGTGCCGCATTTTTTTTTAGATATTTTTCCAGCAAACTGCGTTGCCTTAGTAACTGCAGTTTCTTTTATCTCAAGCATGCATACCGGACCAATTAATTGAATCCCACAGCAATAACCTCCAGTGATGGTTTCTTATTGTGAAAAATAGCTCATTATACAGACCTTCTCGGCCATGTTGGCTGCTGTTGCACACAGTTGCCTGTTAATGGTGAGCTTGGAAAAGTTTTGGTAAATGGTTACACCACTTTTGGACGCTGTGCAGCACATTTTGGAGCACTTTAGCATCACAGCGGCTGTTATAGCTGCTCATGAACGTGATTATTTCTTCTCTAGAATCCATATTCTAAACGTTTTTGCATTTGTGTTGTATTACTGTTGTATTTCTTAACAGATTTCAACATCACAATTTTATATTAGGTTTCAAAAGGTACATTAGGGCTTCTTTTGATATTTCATATTAATATGTATTGTGTTGAATTTTGGAAATGTCATTGTAATCTGTATTTGGATTTGAGAATGGCAGCTTCAGAATCAGATTTCATTTTGAAGTTTTTTAGAAGGTAATTTTATGCACATTTTGCTCTCCACTCTATGATTACAGGCATGGTTGCGTTGGCAGAAACTGTGCTTTAAAGACTAAATAGAAAAGGGATGTTCATTAATTTGATTGTGACTCAAAACACATCACAAAAGCAGCAATTACAGATTAAACTATTGCATTTGGAGCACACATGCTGTAGACACACAGAAGTCTTCCGATGGCATCATATGGCTTCAAAGAGATGGATATTGTCAGTCTGAAACTAATTCTATGTAGTTTTCAACGAACAGCTCAGCTTACATGGGGGTGGTAGTGTAGCATAATGGTAAAGAGCAGGGCTCGTAATGGAAAGGTTTCTGGCTTGATTCCCTGTTGGGGCACTGTTGCTGTACCCATCGGCAAGGTACTTGACCCAGAAATGCCTCTGTAAATGTCCAGCTGCATAAATGGACAACAAGTAAAAAAAATTGTAACCTGTGTGGGTCACTCTGGATAGGAGTGTCTGCTAAATGACAATAATGTAATGTAATGACGTGGGAAATGGCAAAAAACTCATGTGGATCAGAGAGCTGAAAACAAAGCAATGCCAAAAGGAAACTTCTCCTTCAATAATCAGTTCTCATAACTATTACATCACCGACACTCCCAAACAAATGACATGAGAACTATTTTAATCCTTGTGAAAGCATTAAAATACATCATCCAACCCGCAAGTGAATTCTAACTTCTCCCATGATTCTGGAATTCTACAGTGAACAACATTTGTAGATTTTCACTGATTGCTTCAGTGACATTTTGGTAAGAACCTTCACTGTGCGATCTGTACATGGTTGCTTGAACGTGGGTATACCCGAGAAACAAGCGATTCCACCTCAGTGCAGTTTCAGAAAGTCCACCAGGTGCCACTATTAGACGTTACTCAAAAAAATCTTTAGGTATTAGGTGTCTAATGTTAATTTGGAGTCACTGTAGTCGGAAAGGCAAAGCATTCTCAAAGACATATGCTCAGAAGAATAAATTGAGTTAGTAAGCACAATCTTCATGAGTGAATTCATGAGTGAAATTTAACGCAAAGTCTGCTTGCACCGTCGTGTAAATTTACAGCCTGCAGCTTTGAATATAAATTGAGCACCACTAGATGGCATTAGAGTATAATAGTCATTCTTAATTTCAGTTTTTTGTTTATGACGTAGTGACATTTTCTGCTGCGTTTATAGCTTAACTCTTTACTCTAAAAACTAAAAACTATTTGTAAAATGGTGAATAGAGAAATGCTGATGCACATAATTTTTACACATAATTGTACAAAATTTAATTAATAACTTTGCATATTTCACATTAGTTTGAAGTTGGATCCCAGTCTCTGAGGATCTATGACAACATGTTTCCATTAGTTCTGAATTAATTAATTTGATTCTCCATTGATTACATCATTCTGCACATCGTGTTTGGGAGAAATTCAAATTTCAAATCCATTGTTTTTTTTTTTTTCATTTGCAAATCTGCACTCCGTGTCTTGAAGTTCCACACAACCTTGTCCTCTGCACTGACACTTCAGTATGACCCCCCTGCGATGATGTCACAAGGGTGTGGAATGCATCACGGTGGCTGTCTTTGATGCACTAAATCTTTCAGACACAGAGCTGAAGGAGGAAGGTAATGAAAGGTACATCAGTCTAAAACAGTCAAGGAAATGTTTTCAATTGGCCTGTGAAGGAATTCATCATGTATGTGAGCACCAGCATCTCTTTCCAAAGTGGTCTTTAAATGCATCAGAAGAAGAGGAAAAGATTTTTTTCATACACCGTAGTAGAAAAAGGTATCTGAGGCTGTCAGTCAAAATACAGACAGACTACTTAACATGACAATGGGTCATTCCAGCCATAAGTGAAATCAGCACAGGTAGTCTACCTTAGGGCAATTGTGTGGGTGGAAATGTGCTGAAAGCTTCCAATGCACATGTATGCTTACCTGTATGTCTGTATCTACAGAAAACAATTCTGACTTTGTTCATTGGGTGCTATGACGTGAGATAAACCTCCATTCAGAAACACTTTTGCTCAAATTTTGATGCTGTTTTTTCTTCATTGGCTTAAAGTCATTATTGAAACAGCACCATATGTAAGAGGTCTCGGGTGACACTGTTGATCTATGGGAAACTCATCGCTCTGTCATCCATGTGAGCTGATTGCAGATTTTTTTCGGTCCTTAGTGGTGAATGACAAAATAAATGACTGTGAACTGTGTCTAATCACCATATGTTGAATAATGCATTGGATTAGCGTGTTGTTAAGGTAGATGGCCGTGAATACTGGCAGATGTGACACATCCCAACCCCAAATTAAAAACCTGGAAGGAACTCACGCTTCTTCTCAATGATTGGCACTGGATTTATATCCATAACGAGTTTGTGTGTGTCAATATTTTGATTTATTCAAAGCCCGGATCCGTAGCTCCACATCCTTGCATGACGAGATTGTGTATGTTTTCATGGATCTGATTATAACCTTTCAGTCTGAGCTGAGGCATAATTGTGTAACTCCAGAGGGTTGGGTAAACAAAATGAAATCAAGCTTCCTGCTCAAAAAAAAATGCCGTAATCTTAAGACTACACAGAAAAAATAAGCAAATTTTCACTTCAAGCAGGTTGGATCGACCCACCTCTAATACGCTGCTCCGCTGTGTGGCGTCTCAAGGTAAGAGATTGCATTACGATTATGAACAAGCCGACAAAGCAGAAGGTGTTGATTGACAAGGCCGACTTCCAACTTTGTGAAGTTCAGGTCTGAGTTTCTGTGGAGGGTGCTTGTATAGTGAAATGATTATGGGAACTCAGTGGAATCATCTCTTTATTTGATACAGAGGTTTTGAAGCTTATTCTGGAACTGTGCCCGTTTTTGCTCAAGGCTTCAACACAGGTACCCTTTTATGATGTTTTGCCCTTTGATTTAACTATTTACGATTTTATGCTTCAATCCCAGCTATGCCCTACAACCCACTGAAGTACCCTTGGAGGTATTTGTATTGCTGTTTTCAAAAGGACTATGCTAATATACAGTTTAGTCTGCAACACGACTGTGCGCTCAGTTTACCAAAAAAAAAAAACTTTTCAAAATAAATAGATTATAAGAAAATATATTTTCTCCCTTGTCTGTAAAACAGAGCAGGGGTTATGCAGCTCCTGTGATAGAGGGCTGGAATGTAGCTTTTTCCCTTCTGACCTTTGACCTTTAGAAGTGAAACAAACAACAGAGGGGTTTGGCTAGTCAAGGGACCAACATGACAAGCCACAGGCATTGATGAATGAGGCTCTTTCCTCAGCATTTTGCTATACCTGCATTCCTCTTGTCTCACTTGTTCCTCTTACAGTAAGCGGTTCACAGTCCACACCTACAACATAACATCTTTTACGATACATTCTTCATTCTTCATTAAGGATTGAGAGATCAGTTCTGAAGCCAACCCCCCCCCTATAACCAATATGGAGTCTCAGAGCCTTCTAGTCTCCCCTGCCTATTGACGATGCATCTGAAGGGAGGTGCTGTACAGTAGTTTTTACGGGGTAGAACTGTAGACTCAAAGTTTGCAGGTTCAGTTTCCAGTTGCAACAGTGCTGTACTACAATTGCGCAAGGTGTTTAACCAACAGTGGCTTCAGTAAATTTCCATGTAATCTGTAAGGTGAGCAAACATAATGTAATGCCATATCTGCAGCTCATCACAGGTAAATCACTGGTCAGAAGACAAGGAAGTTCTCCTGTAGGGATCTGCAGCTCACCTGTAAGGTTTTCACCCTTAAAACACAAAGCGGTCTGTGGGAACATTATCAGTGGACAGATGTCTGGGTGAGTAAAGAATGAATGGACAGGAAGAACAGGAGAAGGGGGAAGGGGAGGCTGAGTGTGTGTGTTTGTGTGTGTGTGTGTGTGTGTGTGTGTGTTGTGTGTTTGTGTATGTGTGTGTGCGCATGTGTGCGTGTGTGTGTGTGTATTTTTGTGTTGTGTGTGTATGTGTGTGTGTTGTGTGTGTGCATGTGCGTGTGTGTGTGTGTGTGTGTGTGTGTGTGTGTGTGTGTGCATGTGTGTGTGTGTGTGTGTGTGTGTGTGTGTGTGTGTGTGTGGCGGGGGGCTTCAGTTGTGATGCACGTGCAATAACTCAGCAGGATGTGTGTGAGATGACCTTTGCCAGACTGCTGCAGATGCTCTGTCTCTGACTTTGGCACGGGAAGAGCTCAGCACCAGCTTGCTTTATCTGCCACACCCCGCCTCAGACCTGCAGGCTTTGTTTCAGGGTTTGACCTTTGCCCCTATTCTTCTGATGTTGCCAGGAGCGTGGTGTTCTGTCGCGTCCATTATTTGATATATGGGATCGTGTGAACTATCAACTATTATCGTGTTAACTATGTTCATCATGGAAGATTCCTAGCGAGCCTTTGCTCTGCTGAGATGTGCTCTGTGCGATGGAAGATTCCTAGCGAGCCTTTGCTCTGCTGAGATGTGCTCTGTGTTGTCACGTTCTGCTGAGTTTTGCGGTGATGCTGTTGAAGTGTGCAGATGCAATGAAACATTTATGCCCTCTCCCACCTTGGAAAACTCCAGATGCCTTTGATCTATTTGGAGTGGGAAAGAGGCAGTTTCTGTTGGTTGACAGGGCAGGGGAGTATAGTATTCGGGACTATATTTAGGTGCAAATTAATATTCCAAGTATTCCAGATCTGGTATACTCTCGGTTATGAGAAACACAAATAATACGTGCAGGGTATTCCTCAATTAAACAGAACATTACAATCATGTATACACCTTATTTGTAATAATCCAATAAGCTTACTTCTGCGCATGCTCTGTGTTTTGGAAGGTATCTTGGGTCATAATTTACTCGTTACCTACCTGTCAAGGCTAACAACTAAGGCTTGCAGTTGTGGAGTGATGAGAAGACAGTTGTTTGTGGTAAGCCATTTTGCAGAAGTGCCAAGAAAGAGACTGTAATCTTCAGAGTCATTGTCCCAGATCACACAATCATGGAGAAAACTTGTGCTTGTTCCTCACAGGATCTATTTAGGATATTCTAATTACCACGTACACAGGAACATCAGTGGTGTTCCTGTTTCGTGGTGCATGTAAACAGCTTTGGGATATAACTGTAACCAGGGTAAGGACCGATATCTGCAATACTGTGTGCATATAAACATACTGTTTGGCTGTGACAGAGAACAAGTGACCTCTAGGTGACCCTACCCCTCCAATGTCACTCACTCAGATTTGAATGCACACATTCCCACAAAACAGATAATATTTAATATGCAATCTGTGTATTTGTCATGACCAGCCAGTTTTACCAGGCAATTTGTTATGACCAACTTCACTTTTCATTTTAAGCCTTCCTTTTGAAAATAAATTTTCAGCCTCCTGATTTAAACTGGTGGGCCTGACTGCAGATAGATGTCCAGCCTCACCTGGTTCATAAAATAACAGGAAATCGATGATAAACAGCACAATGTTCTAGTCATGAGCACGGATTTTGTATTGTATATTCCCAAATTTCTTGGAAACAGATACCTGAGGTTTAGCACACAGGTAAATTAATCACGGCTTAATAATCTATTTTGCCCCAAAGGAAAACTGGGAGTCATTTTAAAAATCATTGGTCAGCTTGTATGGCACAAACAGGATTTCTGGCGGCTCTGGGATAGTTGTTTTTCAGCAGTTCTTTTGGAGGCAATTAGCTGCCTCGCTCAAGGGCTCCTAGAACTTCACCGTGCCCCTTGTGGCCATGAAAGCAGAATGTTGCTGCTGTCTGTGTCCCTGTCAGGGCTTCAGCTCGAAGGAGCCTGCCATACGGGTTATAGGGGTCATCAGGGTGGAACGTGACCAATCCAGCGCCTTTTGTGTTCGGCATTTAGAGCACAAATACCCGCCTGGAGGAAAAAGAAGGAAAAAAAAAGAAAAAAAACTAAATATTTGTACTCATAATGTTTAGCGTGATTCAAAGTTCAAGCAGTGAGCGTTTCATCATTGCATGGCCGGTGTGCAAAGCTAAATGCTGGCGTGAGTCTGTTTCATGTCATAACACGGGTGTCTGAGCAAGGTGAATTGATTGCAATGCATCAGGATCTTTCCACACTTTTGACGCCTTGTTTGAAGCGGGGTGCAACCGTTTGGTAGCTAGGTGATGTCAATCAAACATTCTTCTGTTGTTTTATTAGGCGGTGATTAGCAGATCTTGCATGGTTTATTGCTGTCCCATTGACCACACTACACATAATGATGGAAACACCTCTCACTTTCAGCCATGATTGCAGAGTGTTTATGAGCGGTCTTCAAGAACTGGCTCCACTTGTACAGGGACATGTCATTTTTGACAAAAGACTGCCACAGGCACGTTGGTGACATGGTCCCTGCTGAAAAAGGAAAGGAAAGAAAAAATATTTATACACTTTTGTTTGGATTTCGTTTTTATTCCTTTTTGATAGGAATAGTTGGATTGCTTCTTTTAGAGCAGGACTTAATTTACTGTTAACATTGCTGAGGTAATGTTGAACTAAGAAGACTGAAAATCTTTATAATTTAGCACCTATTCAGATCTGACATACACACTACAAACCATAAAGGCCAATGCATTGTATGTGCACATTTGATAAAATTAAACCCAGGGTAACCGTATGATTGTCTGTGCTATTTTTCAACTACCATCGACTTATCTACCATCGACATCGATTTATTCTAAACAAGTCCAACTCAACACATTCCCGAGTTTTAATAGTATCACGCTTATTCAGTTGGTCCATGGAATGTCAAGCTCATACTGATCTGGGCATATTAATTCATGGTAGGTAGTACTAGTAATAATATTTCAGAAAAATACACAAGAAGCAGGAAAACTACGAAACATCCTGCAGTCTGTGCCACAAAGTCACCAGCTGATGCTTCCCTCTTTGCCTTTTTGGCGTTCCACTACCTGCTTGAAGCCAGTATTCCAGAGGCACGTCTTCTGTCTATCGCCCTGAGGCGAATCTGCACACATGCACTGATCTTTAAATGATGTGGATGACTCATCCATGCTTTGAGCCAGCTCACAGCCCATCCGAATAACGGATGGAGCGGAGCACCTGCACAGGTCAGCCGCAAAGCTTTGTCTCCAGATGACATGAGCCCTTTGAAGTCGTGCTTTGGTTCAGGTGTATCAGGTGTAACAAAGCTGCACTTCAATCCAAAAACCTCAAGGTCACTGATACTATGAATAATGATGTAGATGCAAAATTGTACATTTAATGTGATTTCATGTATTTACTGACCAAATACATTAAAATGTTACCCTAAGATCTGTTGATGGTGTTTGCCTTGTTTGTGAGTCAACAGAATAAATTTAATTTTACTTTGTAACACACTTTATTGAACAATTCAAGCTATACTGAATATACTGAATAACCTTATTTCAAAACTGGAATGCTGATTGCTGTCTACCAAAAATCCTCTTCAAGGCTGTTTTCTGTCTGTGTGACCTTGCTGTGTAACCTTACTTGTTAATTTCGCTCTATCCACTAGCTGTGAATAAATGCATTAAAATCCTCCCATGGTGACAACATGAATACATTCACGGCTCTGTGTAATAAATGGACTTTTGAAAAATCTGTGAATTCTTTTTCACACTTCCCGTGAAAAAAAAAATGTCGATTTTAGTTTTGCGAATAAATGGCCTACAAATGAGCAAAAGAAAGATTTCAGGGCATGTAAGGGTAATGCCAATTTGATTGCATAGTACTCATATTACAAATATTTAATGCTGTATAATACCCTGCACAACGCAGAGCGGACAATATACTCATTAACTGACACAAACATAGCCAAACATAATCCCCTAGAAGGGGTTGTAATATTTTAGTACTGGCGGTAACAAACTGAGAGATCACACTAAATCTTTCAAGAAGTTTTATTCACTGCCACAGAGACATAGCCGGTGTGAAATGTCATCATAGTGGCTGTCATGATAAACATGCATTGGTTAGAGTGGTGTGTCTGTGACCAATAGAATTACCCCAGCGCACAGGGTATGAACACACTCCACCACAGGAGTGAAAGGGATATTGGAGAGGGTACCTGGGGTGCATCTTTGATGAAAGGGACCCAGAGGAAAATGGCTGATTGGAAGCACCAAGCGTTTATGAATCTACTTTTCAAGGGCCATTGACTGGTATGTCCTATTAAGCATGTTCCCTGAGGATCACTCTCAAATACACACAGGCTTTTCTTTTTTAGCCGGAAATCGTAAAGTAACCTCAAAGATTTATTAAGATATGCATCTTAAGTGATGACTCTGAGGTGAACAACTGACCATATTTTTTCGAGAACGGCCTTTGGAGTCCTGTAAAGATGGGAGCGTTCCTGAGGATGCAGGAAGTGGCTTGTGGCTTGTCACAACCACCAGCCCTCATTGCAGGCTGAGCATCACTTTAAATGACATAGAGGAGCACCACTATAACGCTGCTGTACAATAAGGAAACTGTAAGGAACTGAGGAAACCGCTGTGGGCCCATATGTAAATAATGAGTTTAGGTTTATTCAGGGGAGCAATGTTACAATAAATTTCAGAGGATTATGGGAGAAAATGCAGCCACCCACTGCCAGCCAGGGTTTTATTTTCACACTGTTGATAAGTTTCAGCAGAGTGCACTGTACCTTTGCTTAGGTGTAAATATTGTCACCAGCATAACAGCTGTAATGGTAACCCTCTTGGTTTGTTGTGCTTTGCAATAGAGCCCCTCAATTAAAGACGAACGCACAGAAGAACAACCTTGTTTTCTTTATAAATGTTACTGTTTGCATGAAACAAGGACGCTGTGAAAATTTCCATGGTTTTCAGAAAGCGTGTGTGTGTGTGTACATTTTGTAAAGCTCCTTCTGTACTGTAAGGTTTGTCTGACGACACCGCCAATGTGCCCTATGTTCTAGAAGCACGAGTGCTGTAAGCAGGTGTTCAGACTGTCTGTGGCACAGCTCCTCATTATCAGGTATCTGCCATGTCTATAAGCAGGAGAACGGAGAAAGCAGCTTTGAAGGCACAAGAATTTTTTATATTGGATGCGGAAAAAGTAGTAGATTTTTATGATTCATTTTTATCACCCTTTGCCAAAAATGCCAATAGATGTTTTACAATGCACAGAATTTAGGACATTCATATGCAAAACTACTGTCCTTTGCCTCTAATACCTTTTCTAAAAATTCCTCATAAGAATTCTCCATTTAGGTAGTCACTGCTGAGTGCATTTAAATAGATATTTAAAACTGCTTGGCAATTCTCACTTATAATCTGAGAGCAATTCCTAGACAGTCCATGTTTTTTTTTTTTTTAATTTTTGGCTTCACTTACAAGCTTATTGACTTTCTCTGCAGTTCCAGCGTGCTGAGCTTTATAATACTGCTCCTAACTGAAACGTTTTCTGAAGTAACTCAAAACCAGCAAAGACAGGCAGAAGCTTTTTATCTCATTGGTCTGTATGTGAGAGGGGGTAACCTGTGTTAAAAGTCACAGAGCCCCGCTGGGGAAAAGGCCGGCAATATGGTCAAAACAAACCAGATACAGCATATAAACACAGCTGGGTGGTTCGGTCCTGTTGGCCTATTGTCATTTAGCAGTGCGCTCACAGGCCATTAAAAGAACGTCACTTTGAAGAGCCATCTGCTTTGCAATGGAACCCTCCGAAATGCATAATCGCCTACATTGTGATGTCTGACATTCCGTGGTGTCTCCAAGATGGAAATTCCGGAAGCTTGCAGAACTATAACGCCAAAACCGTGTAATTAAAGCTGGATGAACTGAAACTGGTCAGAACGATGACAAAACCTTTTTAACAATGAAACATAACCTGGTTAGGATTCCATGGCCCAGTTCAGTCGTAAGAGGCCCAAATGTTTAGCCCTAATGAGAGTAAGTATGTCTTAAGTGTGCATAAAGGAATTTATTACTGGGCTATACTAGGCTGAGCCTTTGACCTTACTGGAGCCCTTTGCTGCCATGGCAGCAGCAGACCTGGCTACAAATATGGTTTTAATTCCAGAGTGCTGGTCGATAGAAACCAGTTCAACTCAGTTATGGAGGCAGCCATTACCACAGTTAGAAACCATTCTTCTTTTGATTAAATGAGACCGTTAGTAAGTGAATTTGGTCCATATTGAGTTTTCAATTTCAGGGGCCGCAGGTAAACTGGCAGTATACTCAAACACTGGAGACGAGGGCAGAGAAGAACAGCACTCTGAAACAGCATTAGGTGTTTCTCTGATCACCTCCACGTGTGTCTCGGTGAGGCAGAAAAAATTGGCCCAGACGCATGAAATGGTGGTGGGTGGGTGGGGGGGGGGGGGGGGGTCGTTCAATTTGAACTGCTGTCGTCAGATGGGCTCTGTGCTCGTCTGCTTACAGATCACATAACAGGAGCTTTTCTGCCAGCACGACCGTGAGATCACGTCATCTGTCGTCAGATCAGACCCACACCGCTGGAACCGGTTGCTTATTAAATTTCTCGCCCAGTGAACCTAACACTGTGGCTCCCATTATGGCGTCAGACCTGCTCGGGGCTTGCGTAAAGCCGACCCTGTGTGTGGTTGTGCTGTGCCTGTGAGCGTGCGTGCATGTGTGTGTGTTCTGTGTGTGTGTGCTGTGTGTGTGTGCGTGTGTATTTGTGTGTGTGTGTTTGCGCGCGCGTGTGTGTGTGCGTGTGTGTTTGTGTGTGTGCGTGTGTGTGCGCGCTGTAGCTCAGCTCTGTTGACTACTTGTGTGAGCTAATCCCACAGCCCCCAGTGCTGGAGCGTGAAAGAGTGCTGTTTGTCGCTAACAGTATGTTAATGCGGTTGCATGTCATTATCTCTCAGCACTATGGACAATTGTTTTCCTTTGCCCTCATTTGGGATTTGTGTTGGAAACAAAGACACAGAATGGATCGCTGAATCACAAAATAGCAGGGAATGAGAGTATCATAGAGTTGGGGGGATGGGGGGATGGGTTAAAGGCTTACTTTATTTTTATACTGCGATATTTAAAATCACGTCATTGTTTACTCCACAACACCAGTGAACACCAGTGATGGTTCATTTACATAGTACACACATACCATACCCACATACACACAAATGCACGTGCACATACACAAACACACACACACACACACACACACACAAACAATTTTACAAAATTGACTAATTTCCTTTATCTTTAAGTGGTACACACAGGAAGTCTGCAACTACCCTTTTGAGTCTGATGGTACACATTCAGGCATGTAATGTGACACAGCTGCCAACTCAAAAGCATCCGGATCAACATCCTGTTTTGTTTAAAACCTTGGGTCTTGTTGGCATTTGACAGTACTTGCAAGTGAATATAAAATGTAGGTTACCATTGAGACAGCCTTAATTAATCAGTTTAATCTGTATCAGAGTGATAAGAACCACTCAGAATAGTTATCTTTATCACTTGTACAATGTTTTTCAAATGTGTTAGGCACAAACCTAACAAACCTTCCAGTCTGTCAATCTGACTATCGTGCTTCGTATTAGCTGTCTTTTTTAGCAATAATGCTGCACAATGGGCCTTCCAAGCTGAATTTTGCCACTTGCATTACATTACATTACTGTCATTTCACAGACGCTCTTATCCAGGGCAACTTACATTGGTTACAATTATTTTACAGTGTTCAATCCATTTATACGGCTGGATATTTACAGTTGCAATTGTGAGTTAAGTACCTCGCCCAAGGTTATAGCAGCAGTGTACCAGTGGGGAATTGAACTGGCAGCAGCCTTTCGGTTATGAGGCCTTGCTCCTTACCGCTATGCTACGCTGCCGCCCACTTTCTCCCTGCTCTGCCCTGGACGGCCTTGCGTGTTTTTCACGGCCGCGTGAGGGAGAGCCACGGGGCCCCGCAGAGTGCCTGCGAATGTGACAGACCCTCCTTGACTTCGCAGAGCGAGCGGCGCTTCAGCGGCCCGGGCTGACGGGCAACACACACACTTGAGAACGGTGGAATCTGGAGGAGGGTCGAAGGTGAACAACTGACGACTGGCAGGTTGTTGATTTAGGAGGACCGGGGCCCGTGGCTTTGAACAGAAATAGCCACAAACCTCACCCGGTAGAGGGGCCTGGGTGGGGTGGGGAGAAGGGGGAGGGTGGGGTTTCTTTTCTGCTCAGAGGAGATATTAAATCTAAGTCCTACAGTGTTTATGTCTATGTCCTTCACCCTTTCATTTGAACAACAAATTTTGACCAAGATTGATATATTTTTTTCAGACACTAGCACATCATGAGTTTGGTGGTTGCTGAAATTGTTGAAAACATCATTCATGCACTATTGTATTAAATGCATTATTATAAGATAAGGACAAGGCCCCATGACGGAATCAATTTTATCAATTTAAGCATTATTTTATCAAGTAGGGGCAATAAGGGAAAAAAAAAATCTCTCTCATGATGACAACCCAGGGGAGGGAATTATTTTAGTCATTTTGCCAAGGGCATTATTAGATGGCCAGAGCCTGACTGGGAATTTAGCCAAAACACAACGGAACCCTTTGTTCTTTGCAATATGCCGTGGAATCTTAAATGGCCAGAGAGTCAGGGCCATAGTGTAACATCTCATTCAAAAGAATCTCCTACAACACAGTGTCCCCTTCACTGTACTAGGGTATTGGTTTCCTGTAGAGTCCAGAGGGAAGACTGCCTCCTACTGGTCTACCAATATCACTTCAAGCAGCAACCTGGTTTTCCAGGTATCCCCTTTGAACAGTAACAAAGCCTACCAGGCAAGAGGGAATTAGAAGGTAGTATGAATCTGTCCTCACACTTGTAATTTATGTTTTTGTTTGTTAAAATGGATTTGATAGGAACAATAATAAGTTAGCTATATTTCTCGCTTTACTGGGAAGGATATTGTGAGAAAATTGATTTGATACTGGATGTGGCCGCACCAGTGTTTTACAGTCTTGGCAAATCAGGTGTGGACAGCATGGTAGATCATGTGGAAATGATATTGTCAAAAACGCATTGTTTTTTAGCTCTGATGAAAAAGGGCTAATTTGTTTATGAAGGTGCCAGCATCTTGATAATGAAATGAAAGTATTTTAAATTATTGGCTGAATTTTTAGGACATATAACCACACAGCTTTATTTTTTGCCATAGAATCCAATTAGGTGGCATTTTGATAAGTACTCCTTATTAAAGACACAATGTCCACACTGCAAATCAAACCTAGACAATAAAGACAGGTCAATGTGAGGCATTTAAATAAGATAAGTGACTGCGCACCTAACTGCAGATTAGTCAGCTCTTAAAATGCTTTAGGACATAGAAAGAAGGCTTTTTGGCTGATGTCACGGCTTTCTTTTCTTGTGTGCAGCCCCTAGTTTTGGGGATGCAGATGCTAATCTAATGTTATAGTAATCTAATTGCCCTTCAGGCAATAGGGGGACTGAGGAAATGAGAGCTATCTCCCTCAAGGTTTCAGCCAACCAAATTGGAGAAAATTGTTGACAGTGTTAATTTGTGACAATCCATATGTTTTTGTTTGAAGGTTATATATATATATCATATACATCTTCATCCTTGACATTTCTAGTGACAAGGGCATATAAAAACAATTTGCTTTGGTCTGTTTTTCCCATCTCATGGTATGTAAATTACTCCCAGTGTCAACGATGCTTATAATGTCTAGTTGTTTACTTCTCTTGATTATACATTACTAAGGATCCTTCCAAAAATGATAAGATACCATAGGAAATTAGTTAAATCCTATAGTATAAAAAAGAGGAGTAGAGACTGGAGACTGGGAGGGAAAGGAGAGCAGCTCTTTTTCATAACCAACGTGGCCTCGCTTACTGATGGTCAAAATCAGTTAGCCATAGCACCGTTGACGGCCTATAAGTGAAACAGTACCTTCTTATCCAAGAAGCGAAGGTCAGATGACTCTCCTTTTCACCCTAGATTTAAATCCCACTGTAAAATAGACTGTCTTACAGTACTTTTTATATAAGGGTGAGGACTTGGGTGTTATGCACAGTTGGAGGTTCCAGAACATACTTGTGTACAGCAAGTGAGAGGGCCAGTCATTGGGTAACATTGGGTTTTGTGGAAGAAATTACCCTGTGGGGTTGGGGTGGCCAAGTTAAGCCCCGAGAATCACATGTTCTTTTCATCTCAATACATAGACATAAGACATAATAGAAGTCATTGATTGGAAATAAACTGAAGCCATGTGTTACGTGCAGTGTTATTTAGCTATCCACTGGACTATGCATAGGGCCAGGCTACTTTCACACAATGTTCACTCATAAATGACTGACCTACATGGGTTATAATACAATGCATATCGACCAATCAGAGAACATAGCGCATTGGGTATGAAGAAAAATGTCATGCATCGTGGACCTGCTGGATTTTGACTGTCCAGTGCCAAACCCGGTCATCTACGCAGCTAAATATCATTAAGTTATCACAGACTGCTATGGTAACCGACCAAGTTTCAATAGCCCTGCCATTCACCAGCCCTAAGTTAAAGGAGAATTTTCAGTCACCAGCTCTGTGTTTTTAGGACAGAGTCCAGGTACCCTGGGGACATAATGTTATTCCTCAGGAGTTACACTGTAATGTTAAGTGTGCTTTGAAAGCATTCGAGTGGGACAAATAGTTCCAAAGTGTTACTGGACAGCAGAATAACTGAAATAATTGTAATCTAAAGATCCCTTTTAACAGCTACTACAAGGGCACCTAAAATCACTGAAGCATAAGACATTTACAGAGGTATCCAGTAACCCATTGTGCTTCACAGGTTGCCTTGAGCAATCCTCAGAGTATCAGATCTTTACCATATAATGACCATTTAACTCATATAAATGTAACTGTACACTGAAAGAAACTTAAGTTTCTGGAAAAAGGCAATAAATACAGTAGAATTTAAATTAGAAAATTTAAATTAAGAAATTAAGAAATTAAATAGAAATTGCCTCACCCATAATGGCACTACAAGGGAGATATGTTTTTATGTCCAACCAAATGCTCTACCTGGGTTTTACTTCCCAAATGAAACATGAAAAATAATGTGAGTACAGTAATTTTTTTAAACATTTGTGATCACATCACAATCATTGCAAAAATAGTAAAATAACAAATAGGGCTATGTAGAGAAAATAATGTCATCCACCAATTTTGATCCATTCGTATTTAATCTGATTTGCTGAGGGCATACTCAGGTCACATATTCATTGTAGGTATGGCCTTTAATGATGTCACACACTCTTACATTTTCAGTGTGCATGGATTTTATTTTTTCAGTGGGTGTAAGTGTAAAAAATGGATTCTAGTGGTTACTATTAGTTACTAGCCGTTAAGACTATTCTGATCAAATTAAGTTCTGATTCAAAGTAGTCATACCCACTTAGGCTTATTTACTGCTCTGAAAATTGTCTCCAGCAAGCATTTTCTCTTTCATTTTAAATGTAAAGCAACTGTATTACCTTTGTATTTATGCTATACCTTAGTTATAGTGTATACAGTGTAAACACTGTAAACATACACATAGTTACATACCACTTGCGGCTTGTATGACTACTGTTGTGTAACAACCACAATGTGTATGCACCTATGTGTAGGTACTTGTAAATACACCGATATCAGGGCCACAATGGAAAGCCGGACTAAATGTAAACATATTTAATATATTTGCCAATAAGCAACAGAAGTACCTCAAGCCTTCAAAAACCAGCAGACGTAGAGTAAAGTGGTTGGAATTGTCTGACAGACCAACAGACGGGAAACTGTCATTGTTTCATCCGTCTGCAGACACCTGCTTCTCCATTTGCACATCTGATGGGCATGTGACACGCCTCCTTCCAGATTCGTGTCAGGTGTAGGTGGAAGCAGAGGCGTCACGACTCCCAATTTCCAGCACCGCACCACCACCAAACCTCCAGCACTACACTGCCGAGGTGTGCTCTGTCTGTCGAAGCCGACACATTAACATTTCAGCCTCTCGAAGTGGGAGGAAGCGCGGAGCGTAGCTTTCGAGCACGTACCGTGCAGCTCCAGGCACAACACATCTCTGGCACTGGCGGCACCCTGGCACCACCAGCTGGCACTTGACCTCAGGTTTCCCAGGTGCCTTTGCAACGTTGCCAGGTAAATTCCTATTCAGTTTTAAAGAAAAAGCGAAAAAAAAAAAAAAAAACTTGGTGTGGGGTGAGACATCCCAAGCAGAACACTGAGTGATAATCTCAGTTATTCACTGTGACTCCAGGAGAGGCTTAATTGTGGGAAAGGATCTGGAGCCAGGCGATGACCTATAAACTCCCGGAGGATTGGCTTTGTGAATGCACCCCTTATTCTTCCCCAAAAATGGGCTTAGGTCGCGACACCCTGCTTTCTTCCACTGATGTGTCAAAGGCTCCTTTAACCTCCAAACAACAGGCTTTCTGTGGGAAGAGGCCTCCTGTCGCACTTCGAGGTATCACTCAAAAGGAGGATAACTACATAACAAAATAATTCACCGCCTGCAGTGACACAGAATAAGATTCATATATTCGTTTGAAACATAACAAGTGGCTGTGATGCCGTCAATGTTATGAGAGTTTATTCCTCGCAAGGTTGCATAAATATAGAGAAGACAAATGCACAAACACACACACACGCACACGCACACACACACACACACACACACACACACACACACATGCACACATGTACCATCATAACAACTTTAACAAAGCTTGTGTCCCATGCCATCCTTGCAAGACTGGACTGTGTGAATGCGGTTCTGGCTCAGATGTTCAAGTACGATGCGAAATGGCTGCTGTTATGGCAAGGGCCATGCTGTGACTTCTGAGTAAGAGGTGAGAATGATTTTCTGAGCGTGTGAGAGCAGGGTGATGGAGAGGAGCTCTGTCACATCACATGGTGCCAGTGGAGTTTTGCCATTTCTCTTTTTTTTATTTATTTTTTTTTACTTTACCTTACTTCTCCTCTCTAAGACCAGATTGTGTGGCCTTTTCAATGCAGATTGAAGTGTTACTTAATATCAGCCTGCATGTACTTTTAAAGCCTGCGTGCATTAATCTTAAATTCTGTTGATTTTCAGAATTCATCAGTTTTATGATCAAATGCTGTATGATTTCGGATAAGTCATCACTCACCCTTAATTTCAGTGGTCACAGACTATGCAGTTCACCAGATATTTATTTATTTAACATATTAATAAGGAGGACCATGGTCTCAATTCAAATGAATGGTCAATGCTATACCTTTAAGACAATGATAAACATATGCACAGAACTGAACACCTCAAACAGCACAGACAGATAACCCTCAAATGCATTACTTTCAGTTCTATACACTTTTTACTTCTGCTTGGCAAGATAATCTGAGTGGTAAATAATTTTCTTTTGAAATGCATGAATCTATGTTTTAAACAACCCCTGTATGTAGACGTTTTGACATCAAGGAAAAATACTGGCAGTCCGCTGGAACCAATAATGTTACCACTGTCTAGGTAAATATGAATAAAGTATAACACAACAACAATAAGAAAACAAGCAAAAAGAAGAAGCAGAAGAAGGAGTAGAGGAAGAAACATTGCATTGCAATATTAATTGCAAAATACTGCAGTAGACTCCCATACCATGAATGATAATATGTGGGACTAGCATGTTTTTACACATTGTATGTGTAAAGTAGCCTGTATTAACCTATAATGCTGTATTGAAGATATGGTTCTTTGTCTGAGTTAATGAAATTGGAAGAGGTTTGGGGGGGGGGGGGGGGTACCAATCTCTGCTGTAAACATACAAAGTTCATCACCACAGTTTTGAAACAATTAGCAAAAAAAAAACACATGAAAATGGATGCCTAATGTCCTTTGTTGAAACCGAACACCTCCAACGTTTTTTTTTCTCTGTTTCTGTTCTAATGTTGGTTTTAAAGGTCGAGAGTCCATCATTTATTCTCTTAAAGCTGTGGAGACACTGTAGCTGGGGACACAAATTCCATTTAAATGATCAGATGACCTTCAGCTAAAGTGGGGCCGAGCCCACACATGAAATAATGATAAAACAGTAGCCTAGGACTCATGCTGCCATGGACACTACAATATTGTTTTACTTGGATCGTATTCTGACGTTATTTTCATGTTTATATCTCTACCATTCTGAGGTGGTGATGTTCTTTTTTTCTTACCAGAAACAAAACTGGCTCCTGTCCCTACAACAGATTTGAAAAGTCTGAATTTATTGTCTAGTTACCATGATGTTTGCTTCACACATATGAGTGTGCATGTGTCAGAACATAAATCAGATAGAATTTTGGTAAGTGCTTGAACTGGAACTCAGCCATTCTGGCTGTGAAATGGCCACAGTATAAAGGAAGTTGTTGTCTTGAGGCTATCTTCTGCAGGGCAGTTCCAAGTTCTACTTTTGGCTCTCTCCATGGTAAATGTACAGTATCATTCCTTTGTGATTATTGTTCTATTAACTGTGACTTAACACAGACACATGGAACACAGAGTAAATACGTGGAAAATGTCAATATGTTGCACCAGAAGAACTGATCTTCCCTGAAATAGGAAACCGTGCCATAAAACGCACTCTGGATTTGATTCAATTACTAAAACAGCCTTCTTTTAATGGCTCTCAGATTAAATTTCTTCACTGGAGCGTGCTACCAACATGAAAGGGAAACAAGACCTGTGATACACTAATGAACTCTTGGTGAAAAATAATGGTATTAAAAGGATTACTGGGGAGCTGGGTAATGAGGGAGGGCAAATCTTTGCAGGAGCAGACCTCAGAAAAAAAGAGGCAGAATTCCCACCCATTCCAGCAGCCTTTGAAAACAGCCCATGTCTTTTGCTTTTAAACTGGGAACTGAACATTGCTGTTACAAACCATATAAATAACTACATGAAAATGAATGTTCTAATTTGGAAGGTTAGGGTAAAGGTCATGCACCTGTGCAGGATTTAAGTGCTCCCAAGTGTTCTATTACGAAACAAAAAGGGGTCTAACCCATTTAGGGTTCTGGTATACATTCCTGTTTAACACAGATAATGGACTTTCATCTTGTGTAATTGTAGATACTCTATCAACTTCTATACCACTCTCATTTTTTCTCTGGTTCCACACAATCCCAAATGTCATGTTACAGTATAGCAAATTTTCAAATATACCCTTAGATGCTCTGGAGAGCACAAAAAAACAAAAAAAACTAAATGTGAATTATGTCTTGTCTTAACAAACATCAAGTAGAAACTTCCACACATGCAACTTTTCGTGTATACTTTGATGGGATGAAATTCCCTCGTCTCCAAACAAGATATTTGTGCCCCCTGTCCTCAACAAAAAACTGAAGGAAAGAAAAAACATTAAACAAGCCACAACATAATTTATCTCTTTTTACCCGCCTTGCGAATCACAGCGAATTGCTTTTTATTTGCTCTACTGTGGACACGCATCAGGCAAGTATGGAGAAACTGTTAAAAAATCATCCATGATATCTGGAAAATCTTTGCAAAGTAGTTCCATTTTGCCATAAAGGTCGTCCCTTGTCCTTCGTCCCTGTGAAGAGCTATCAAGTGAAACCTTAGCGAACAAATGAGCCATTAGTCATGATGTCAACAAAGCTCATCTGGTTTCAACTGTATGCTTTGTATTGGTGCTATATATTCTCAGATGGGTTTGCATACCCACAGGCTATGTGTTGCTGCGATAAAGTGCATATAGATTAGGCTTACTTAGGAAACATACCTCTATTTAAATAAGAAATGAGTGTGGAATAAGTGTAAAACAGGTTGCTCAAACATTGGCTTGAATATATTGCTTCTCTTGATATCAGTTTAGTTGTAAACATTGTGGCTCATGTTTATTAATAGATTGTAGGACAGTCCTAATTGGGAATAGTGTTTATACTACTCACATAGCTTGGGGTGAGAGCTTTGAAAAGTCATATTGAACTAGAGGAGTCCTAAATGTTGTGTAAGAAAAAGGTACTGTGGAAATACCTTTCCATTTTTAAGCTTCTGTGAGTTTTGTGAACAGTTTAAAGGCTATCACTAAAAAGGGCTGTCCAAAAATGACTTTTACCCCTTCATGGTCTTCTGTTAGATCCCTGTCCTCTGCTTGATTATAGCAATCAGGCACGGATTCTTTTCAACGTAATCCTATAAAAAACGTTTTTCTTTATCAGATAACACAAATACGTCTACGTAATGCTTGGAATGACATTACAAGACGAACACACTAGGCTTTGTGTTTGATTTGTATCTAAATTTAAGTGCCGGATTCCAGAGATTACGGGATTCTGAATCAGTGCTCAAGTTAAGAAAAAAAAAAAGAAAAGTAATCCCCAAATACCAGTGAAACTTCTGTTTTACTTGACTTGCGTACATTCTTCTTTCATTGTTTACTGTGGACAAAGATGGAAATATGTGGACTGTTTTAATTCCTTTGTCTTGGTGTTTAGAGTACATGAGAAATATTTTCATAGCTTAAATATATATTTATATGTATATCATTAGCACACAACCTGTGGTCTGTTAAACATATTACATCTGTGCTGTGTTTTTAAAAATATACAAATATACACAAGATGTATAAAACACTCGAACAAGCACATCTATGCGCGGTGCTGAGCGAACAATGAACGGGTTTGTTCAATGAAACGCCCTAAACAAGTTTTCTCACGTTGTCCATGCTTAAAAGCTACCCATCATTGTCTCTGGTATGCTCCGCCTCCGAAACTCTCTGTACATCCCTTGGTGTATACGTCAAAACACGCCTTCCCCCCTCTCTCTCCCTCTTTATGCCTCCAAAAAAGATGACCGAAATCTCGCGAGTTTACCTCCTGTTGGAAGCCACCCCTACAGCGATGCCCCACTGCAGTGTGTATATAGCAGCCAGGGAATCATTGCGAGTCTAGGAGGAGTTGCGGCAAGGTCGGCTATCAGCATCCTTCGAACAAAAAAGCGCTGAAAAAAGACAAGACTGCGGACACTGTTTGAATCGATAGGAACGGACTGGAAGCCACCACGTCGCGTGCCGTCTCGGACCATTTAGCTATCCGTGCTATGAAATTTACAGCTGAAAGTTAAAGCCTTTTTTCTCCCCCTGACAGCCTGTTTAGTTAGCTAGCCAGCTAGCTAGCTATCTACCATTCTCCATTTGTATCCGCATGTCTAGGGCTGTGCTACCAGTAGCAGTTTGCGAAAGGCTCTGCTGAATTCGGAAGCTCTGCATTTTCCATGCACCCGCATCCAGACGGTCTACCGGCGAAGTAGAAAGAGTGCCTGATACCGCTACTTTTATGTTGGAACCCGCTGATACCGGCTTTAGAATCGGTGTTCAGATCTGGTTGCACACGAGCGGTGTCAGACAATTAGCTCACTAGATTGATATCAATTTAAAAAGAGCTGTTCTTAATTATTCATCGGTTATAGTAGCTAGCTAGTTAGCTAGCCATGTCCGCGCCATCATCGTCCACTTCTCCCGCCCCGGGAGAGAAGCCCCCTTCAGAACAAGAAGGACTGACGGTGGACGCTGGTTTGAAACCCGCGGGTCCGACGCCGAGCCAGAGCAGGTTTCAGGTGGATCTGGTGGCCGAGGCAGCCAGCGCCACCGCTGGGGATGCCAAAACGACCGACGAAGATGCCTCCCCGCAGACAGCTGACGAGAAGGCTTCTCCCGCCGCGGGTAAGGCACCCGAGGGGTCGGAGCAGCCGGCGGCTGGCGAGGAGGCGAAGGGCAGATTTCGGGTGGTGAACTTCGTGGATCCCAGCGGTGCCGGGAGCCCCCCGGACGCGGTGCCCCCGGAGGGCGTCCAGAACGGAGACACGGTGATGAGCGAGGGCAGCCTGCACTCTTCGACCGGAGGCCAGCATCACTACCACTACGACACCCACACCAACACCTATTACCTGAGGACTTTTGGCCACAACACTATCGACGCGGTGCCGAACATCGACTTCTACCGGCAGACCGCGGCGCCGCTCGGGGAGAAGCTGATCAGACCCACCCTGTCAGAGCTGCACGACGAGCTGGACAAGGTAAGCGTGTGTTTGCAGCACCGCAGGCGCACACATGGGCGAAGCGTGGGGCAGCGGAGATCAGCAGTGTACAGTGGCGTAGCCTGTTTGCCAGCGTCCTGTCCTCTGTATGAGCTAGCAGCAGCACAAGACTTCCGTTTGCTGAAACTCCGCCGTTAGATTCATGTAACGTCTTTCTGTGCTAAGATGGTGAATGTAAACTTTATTTAGCTAGTAAGATTTCCTCTTGTTAGTTTCACATTTCAGTAGTTATTGTAGGGAAGCTCAGCCGCAAGCAGCGTTTATACCAGGGATTTACATTTACTTGCATGGGCAGAGGTATTATTGCTCCAGTATTCACCTAAGCTGAGGTGATGGTGAGGTGTGCGTTAAGCCCTAGTGTGTAAAAGCAAGAACCGTGTGCGGAGATTCGTGACTATTTCAGAACGGTGACAGATGTCCGTGATTTGAGAACTGTTGCCATTTCCCTTTCATCATAATGAACGCTCTTAACAACAGTATCAGTGTTTTTGTTTTGCTGTTTTTTTGGCTAGGTTAAAGTCTTTCATATTTTTCCGTCAGTTACAAGACGCGTCTGCCACATAGTCTGTACAGTCGCGTTTGAGTCATACTTCTGCATGTGGCATTTCATGACCAATAAGCCCCATGCGTGTTTCATGGTTACTGCAAGTTTTTAATGGCCTGTAACCTTCATTAATGTTAGAAGTACACAGCAACAGCGCAGTCAGGGCGCACGGTACCGTTTAGGAACCTCACGCGTTGTTGATTAATTTCCTTGTTTAATCATGCCTCTGGAATTGAATTTACCCGCTGGTTGAGAAATGACTAATACCTAAAAACGACCTAATGCTAATATAATTGCCGCTGTTGCAAAACCATAATGAAGTCTTGTTGGTTACCTCGCACTCCAGCTGATGTATAGTCATGAAAAGTATTTGGGTGCGCAGACAGGTTTAACGTAAACTTCGACATCGCAGACGCTGAAAACCTTAATGTCCTGTAGCGGAATGGAATGCTGGCAAAGGTCTAGTACTTTTATGAGCAGTTTTGAAAACATATCGCATACGGTTTTATTAATGATTAATATTTCGTTACTAATTGGCTACTAATTTTCCACTTTTAGAGCGCCTTTTATCATAAATCTCTGCAGATGAGCTAAATGTGTTTGATCAAGGCATGGATACTGCTTGTGTAGGTAATGCAGGTAATATCCTACCTTTACTGCAGTAGTGTGGTTTAAGTTATGATAATAAAAAAACAGACTAGCCCTGTGAGTCCAGCGACTTGATATGTGCGGTCAAATATCCCACCCCTTCGCCCCCCCATCCCTTCCCTGTCCAATTTTATTCAGGCGTTTTAATGTACAAACACGAGTCGGCAGATGGTTGCCATTTCCATGTAGTTTCTGGAATGTTTCCAAAATATTTGGAATTATTATTATTTTCATCACATTCCTGACTTTATCCTGAGGGTTGAATATAGAGTGAATTTTGTTCCTTTTGGTTCATGCCTGCTGTCTGCTCTGTACAACTCACGGCCAACTGTGGCACCAACATCTGTGTAGAAAGTGAGGTAATCTTACTATTATAAAGATTAAGCTCAAACAAAATTCCACAGGACCTCTTTACCATAGGTTAAAGCGAGAGCTATGCATGTGATCTGTAAGGGGAAAAGTGCAGGGAGAAGCAGAAAGTGTGGACATTGATGAATCTGGTAGGGATTTCCTCCCCGAACGGCTCTAGCTTAAATGCCAGCCTAAGCCCCCTCGTCTGATAGAGGGTCTCCGCTGTGCCGTTGGAAGACGGGAGGAAGAAAACGACAGAAGGACGCGCCATGTTGACATTCCAGGAGCCGTTTTGTCTTGGACACAAGCTGCGAGGAAATGGGCCGTACCAGGCTGGAGAGGACGTTCAAGGTTATCTGTCACCCCGTCTCTATTGCTGGCACGCCTCTTTTCCATCCACTCCGTGTTTATTCTGAAAGAATTATTCATTTCCTCCGCACACAGCCATCACTGACCTACCCGTGAGGTGAGGTTTGTTCAACGTGAATTGATCTCATGGATAAAGTGGTGGGAGTTTACTTACTCCCAGTAACGTGTGGGGTGCGGCCCCACATCGAGAATCTCCTGACCCCTCGATAAATAATTTCACATCGAAGAGCGTGCCACTCCTCAGTGAAGTCTGGCATGTGGTATTTCCGTCACATTCCACAAAGGCCTTGTTTGTGGGGTGGGTAGCACATGGTGGGCCTTTTTCCCCCATGATGCAGTTCCCCGCCTGTAAACTTCACACCTCCATATTTTTGGCCAGCTTTGTTCCTGTGTTCATTTTCCCTAGTTTGTCTGGGATTTTTTTTTTTTTTTTAAACTACCATCGATCCCTCTGAAGAGGCCATGAAGCGTGTGACACGGCTTGCACGTTGTGTTGAAGCATTTCTTGAATGAAGTGTTGTGCTCTTGTGGTGGGGACAGTGTGCTGCGCAATGGGCTTTTGCACCTACTTTTATGCTGCAGCTGAGAATACTGGAAGCCTGTGTGGGCCTTATGCCTGGCTTTGTGCAAGGCAGCTGTAGGAAACCTGATACCCATAAAATGAATTGTCGCAGATCGTGTTTGCTATGAGTGTAAATATAGCTGTAGACTTTTTTTTCTGTGGGCATACATGGTTTAAGCTGTAGTGTTGTTTTTTTATATATATTTTCAGTGTTTCACAGCAGTGTTCCCTGTCCTCTCCATAAGCAGCTTTTATAGTCACATAAAATCGCTAACTCTGCATTATTTAGTCTGGCATGTGCTATTTCCAAGCCCTGCTGTAATTTTTTAAAGCCTTGCTCAGTGCTATGCGCTCTTAAAACTAAGCCAAAGAAAAGTAGATGCCGTTATCATCTTGCTCCATCTTATGAGTTTATTTTTTTGGTTAACCCAGAAAAAAAAGTTATTTCCTCTTTGGTGAGCTCCCTCCCTCCTAACCCTTTTCCCCCAGCCGATGACAAGTCACTTCAACTTGTCAAGAAGGCATCAAGCCGTTTTTAATGAAAGTAATAACCTCCAAGGTCAGCGGCTGGTGACTCAATTGGGCTGGCACTCAAGGGCAAAGGCTTGGACGAAAACAATGAAACACTTCTCAGACATCAGCACAACACTGAAAAATCTGACCTGCACATCCCTCACAAAGGGAACATTGAGAGTGCAGAAGTATCAGATTCACCCGCGAATGTCACATAACGCTGGAAAGAAGTGATACTTCAGTGGCTTCCACCTCAGTCGGTTGGATGCGGTTGCCTGTATACGCGTTTGTTAAATTTGATTCCCCACTCTATTTACGCACGCTTGCCGCACACTCGCTGTTTAGGCTCTCTCTAGGTGCTGTATGTGCTTGGGGATCTTGTGAAAGTGTTAAAGTGACAATTAAGAGGATAATTTACTGTCGCTAAAAGGGCACCCAGTCCTCCTGGGAAAATTATCGCTAGTCTGTCATACAAGCACACACCAAGTCCGTGACCTTTACAAGGTCGAGTGGTAAATGTTGGGTACAGTATTACTTTTCCACATGAATTCATCCAAGATGACTTTTAACCCCCCTGCCTCCTGTGTTGGGAAGCCTTCAGGTCCTCTTACAGAATATGGACTGATACAATAGTGCTGTAGTTTCCCTCCACATAAAGCTGTGCTACAGATGGTTATCGCCTGTTACCAGTGAGCATTCCATAAAGTTTGTGTTGTTCAACGTCTGCTTTTTAAAGATGGCACATTTCGGTTTGAGCATTCTTGCAGCCAAATGTACTTCCCCCTTCTGGTGTGAAGGTCGGTGGCAGTCTCTTCATATTGAGCTGTTCAACTGTGGCAAAAGTAGTCACGATGGTAACCATGGATCCCTGACCTTAGGATAGGCGAGTGAACCGGAAATGCCATTTCTTCCTGCTGCAGTCCACAAGTTGTACTCTTCAGGCAACGATCAATAGGTTCCACAATTACGGATGATTAATGTCATTCAAAGACTGATCGATAGTGTGCATCTACACTGAACCAACAGTGGCTGTGGATTATGTAAAACAAGATGCCAAAAAAAAATGTTGCCTGGCGCAACGCCGGTTCCAAATACCGAATGTTTTTTTTTCCTTCTCCTTCTAAATGAAAGCAGGATTTATGGGATTGACTACCCCGCAGTGACATCAGTGGAAGAGATGTGGCTGCAGAAAGATGATGCCAGCAGAGATATATTACAGTTTTATTACTAGATATTTAACTCCTGTTTTCCCTCCATCCAATGTCTAGGAGGTCCCGCATGGGGTTGTGGTCCTGTCTGTGTTGCAGTGTCAGCTACTGACGTTCTTTTTTTAACCACGCCCCTTCAAGAATGTTCATATGAGTCAGCAAATCGGGATGCTTGTGGCCTCAGAGATGGCGGAGACAGGCTTTCGGCATGAAGCTTGCAGAGCTGAATATCTGGTCACCGTTGAGAGAATGTCTGTGGCCGTGGTCCACCGGGCCCCGAGTCCTGGCGGGTCGCTGCACGACACCGGCCAGCCAAAGGGAAACCCTGACAGGGCAGATTTATTCAAGGCGGTGCAGCTGAGTGCTGGCAGATCGAGCTGAATTATTGATGCCTTCCCACCGCTGCGACGGCGTGGGCTGCAAAGTGCCATGGGCCTGAAAAAAAAAAAAAAACCCCACCACGGAATACTAACCTTCCTCACTGACGGGGGGCGAGGAAACGTTAGTGTGTTCTCTCAGCCGGGTGGAGCGCCTCAAATTTCAACATTCACTTCTGCTTGGTGTGTCTTTTCAGATTTGGTTTTATGTTTTTGCTCTTTTTTTCTTCTGAAGAAGCCATGTGGTTGTGTTTGTACCTGCATGTGATGCTCTTTGTCAATAGCATTGTGGGGATTTAGCACAGATGGTGAAAGTGTTGTGAAGGGAGCACGCCCATCTTGTTTTTCCTGCACATTTTACATGACATAATGACAGAATGCTCAATGATGCACCTGTGTACATGCAACAAAGGTTTTGGATACAAAATTCACAATTTTTCTAAATGAGTGATGCCGAAACACTCGTCAACCAGTTGGCACTTATTGCGATTTGCTGGATCAGGACCCAGTTCCACGGTCGTGTTTGGGTTGGTCCAGCTGTTGGAGCGGACCAGCCCCCACGCCACACGCGTAATCCAGCCAGTGATCTCCACCTTCCCTGCCTCTGGGTTCTGCAGAGCCTGGCCCCTCATGAATGCCGGCCTGTATTAATGGAGCATTGTTTTTGAAAGCTTACGTTTCGCCGGGACAAAGCTGCGCTCTGAATGGCCCCGGTCGGACACCCGACGGTGCGCTCCCGGTCATGTGTCACCCGAAGTGCGGGCAGGAAGTGGGCCATGGCAAGGGGCCAGGGGACCTGTCGCGTGACGGATCTCTTACGCCCCATAGTCTGGTTGTACCATTTTTAATGTCAAAAAGCGGTTAAACAGACAAGGTAACAATAAGCGCAAGTCACGTGCAGGATGGAAGAATGCCATGTTTCTACATGGAATTGCATTTCTACATTTCATTTTACATCTCCGGCTGCAGAAACCTCAAAGACAAGAAACGCTCTCTGCCGTTGCTATTTTTTTTTCCCCTGTGTGCTGATGTAAAGGATTACTCTTTTCATATTAATCGGGGACACCTGGATTGAGATGCTGAGCTCGTACCTAATCACTCAGCAGAGTTACAGGAGCACAGAAGAGCTGTTTCCACCGCTCCCACACCATATGCCCTGGGCTTCAACTTAAAACACAAGGCTAGATTAAAAAGAGAAGAGGTCTCCAAAGAGTCTGCATGGCGTCTCCATAACGATGCCAGTCCCCCGGGCGGACAGGGAGAACGCGCTGTACGCATCGCAGAGGTCAGGCAAGTCCTTTTTCCCTATGGCATTGCAGCTCATTACAGTCCAGATTGCATTCGCATAGGCAATAAATGGAGGGACAGTTACACCAGCGTTTCCCAGCCCTCTCCTGGAGGACCCCTTGTCCTGCATGTTTTAGATCTCTCCCTGCTCCTACATAGCTGATTCAAATGATCAAGTTGTTATGAACTCCTGAAGCTGCTTAATAACAGACTGATCATCTAAAAATCTAAGATAAAGGTCTAAAAATGCAGGACAAGGCGTCCTCCAGGAGAGGTTTGGGAAACGCTGAGTTACACTATCACTGAGCTATATGATTGTAATTGGAGGTTCAGTGCAAATGCTGGAATTGTGTACCACCTTGACATTCAGGGTTTTTCTTTTTTTATTTGTTTGAGGCACTGATGATGGCTCGGCTGCTGAAAAGATGTGCATTTATTTGACTGGGAACGAAAGAGCGAAAACGAGAGCGTCTTCAAAGTCAACAGCCGGCTCTTGAGAGCAGTGGCTCCTTCGTTGCCAACCACTCAGAGTGATGAAATTAATAAGATGCCGTCGAGACGCCGGTGCCTCGCTGCAGAAACAGGGCCCTCTGTGTGTGTCTTTCGCACGGGAAACCCGGGTCCTCTTATCGCGCTAGCCTGATCTTTGCTCAGCATGCCGCACGCTGTGTCTGAAAAGCAGAAGCGACTCGCCGCTCTTGCACAACTGCAGGCAGGATGGGGCGGGGGCCCAGCGGCTGCCTGTTTCCTCTCTCGTCCATGTACCCCAAAAGAGAGACCCATGTGAAGTCTGCCCCCCCCCCCCCCCCCGAACCCAGAAGCCGAACATGCCAGAGGTGCCAGCGCTAAAGTGACCATCCTTTCGTTCTTTCGGTGTCGCCATGCTAACCCCGTCAGAAGCCACCTAGCTGTGCGACACGGGCCAGATTAAGCCTGTACCACTGATTGGGTTCTGAGAGCGGAGATTATCCATCACTGTTAGCTCCGCGGGCGTTGGGGGGTGGTTGGTTTGGAGGAAGTGTGGCATGCGTTTTACACGATCCACGCCGTGCCCTTTTCCTCTGTGCGGCCTCGTGCTCTTGAAACGCCCTTCAATGCACAGTACACATCCACTCACCTCCGGCGTCCGCAGAACGACTGATTAATTCCTAGAAGTTGTTTGGCCAGCTGTGGGTTGGGACAGGAGGGGGGCCGTGACCGTGACATGTGACCCTGTGTGCAAGGCAAACGTGCTGCAGTCCTAAAACTGCTCGCTCGATGGGTGTCGACGCTGAGAGCCTGCAGTGTGGATGCTGTCACTCACTCCAGTGTGTGGTGACAAGGCCTTCTGGTGGCTGTCAGCGTGGGTCTCTCCAGGAGGGCGGGGGGGCTTGAATAATGGGCTGTGCGTGTGAGTGTGTGTGTGTGTGTGTGTGTGTGTGTGTGTGTGTGTCTGTGTGGGGGGGGGGGGGGGGTTGGTGACAATGACATTCTTAATTAGTCTGCCGTCTACCTGCTGGCGTGATGTAGCAGAATTTTCAGCATACTCCTGCCCTTTCTACTTATGTACACACAGACTGGTCTGGCCAAAATTGATCTGGTCAGGCCAACAATTGACCCAAGATCGGCTCACAAAACCCCAGTCCTGTCCCTGAAAAGTCTGAAGCTGATCTGGCATCAGTGATTGGAGTCAGAGTTTATTTACAGGCAGACTGGAGGACTTGAGTATCATTAGCGGTGGGGAGGCCAGCAGTTTCCAGGCTCCCCATATGAATGGTGCTGTGTGTGTGTTGCAGTGTGTATGTGTAGGTACACCCAGGGTTTCAATTTTCACTGTGCCCATTTCTGTTTTTCAAAGAGAGTAGCTCTTCAAATATTATGAAGCTGGCTGTGAGGCCAGCAATACCTTCCAGCAGAGAGGTGTTTTTGTGCTCAGGTCTACCTGGAATGCCCTGAGAGGTATATTTGCATTCAGGTGCTGTAGATTTAACAGAGAGCTCTGCAGAGCCTTCGGTGAATGAGAATTCTCCTGCCTCAAACTCTAAGATTGGTTTCTGTCGGGAAATATATCGGCTCTGGACGAAACATTGTGCGGCGGCTTGATAGCTTACTTTCACAGTAAACGCTTCTCAGAAAAGCCATTCACCGGTAAATTTACAGAGATTTGAAAGTCCTTATCGCTGTGATTAGCCTAATAGTCTCCAGCCCTCCTCTCCAAAAAGCTGATATCCTTGACCTTCAAATGTAAACAAAGCAAAAGCTTAAGTTGGAAACGTCTTTTTGGCACTCCTGCCAAAACATGACCTATTGACACTTTGCTATTTTTGTTCTGTTGCGCTTCTCTGACGTTCCGTTCGCCAGTCAGGTTTGTCGGGTTCGTGATGGGCACGTTCGTGCTGTTGAAGCTTCTGCGCATGAATTGCTTTGAGTGGAAGCAGAATTATGGGACTCATTCAGCTGAACGTAGGCAAACCCGGAGGAGTGCTTTTTAAACCGTCGAGATGTTGACTGTGTGCTTGCACAAGGTCGCGTTTGTGCAGAGCACGGCCCTTTGCTCATACCTTAACGAGGACACATTGTAGATGAAGCTTCTGAGCTTCAAAACAGTCTTTTCCGCGTCTGTGAAATAGTCCAGATACGCCTCGTGTATCGAGCTAAGTAGAGGCTGAAACAAGGTGAACGGCGTAAAATGACTGCATTACAGAGCAGAAACAAATGTTGGCATGACTCACGACAGATGGAATGATGAGCAAGAGACTGGGGGGGGGGGAAAAAACACAACTGGTAAACAGAATGAGAGAAATGCAATATAGATCATCTTAAATTTGGATGTAGTCTAGACTGTTTACACACGGCAGTGGCACCATTTGAGTCCTGGTAATTACTAAGGCGGCCTTACTGAGTGTTGTTTAGCGTGTGTTCACAAGACAAAGGAGAAATCTGTGACAGGCGCTCAAAGGGCTTATTGAACATGTTACACCGATGCCCTCGTGCAGCGGGTGATTCACTCCGGGGCCTGACAAGGGCCGCCAGGCTGAAGCAGGCTTGTGTTTGGGTGCAAGAGTGAAAAGGGAAGTGGCGGTGTGGTGAGCCCTGCACAGGGGAAGGCTGTGTTCCCCGGGCCTGGCTGTCCCCACCTCCACGTGGTGCAGTGTTTACGTTCTCGGAGGCTGCGCAGAGCGAACCGCGCTCCTCGCTGCACACGGCACGAGGAACAGGAAGTCGGCAGGCCCCAGAGCTCCAGATATGAACGGTGCCTGCATGAGGAGGGAGGGAGAGGGGGAGAGAGAGAGGGAGCAAGAGGGGGAAAGAAAGAGAGTGACAGACGAAGAGAGAGAGGGAGAAAGAGAGAGGGAAGGAAAGGGAATGGGATAAAGGGAGAAAGACGGAGAGGGAGAGAGAGGAGGGTTTTTACTCTGTCAAAGTAAGCGGTTGAGGCAAGCGTGCAGCTGGTGTAATGTTTACATGAACCATTTGGCACTGCCTCCTTGGGAGCACTTTTGGGGGGGGGCGTAGGGGGGTGTCTTGCCTTCTAACCACTCACTGTTCTTTTGTTACCCACAGGAAGATGAGCCTGATATATCAAGCAGTTACAGTGCTGTAACAGTTACAAGGTGACCACAGAAAAGTCAAACATGACATGGGTCTTTCTGATTGCAGATCTACTTCTGTCTTCTGTTTTTCTTGTTTTTTTTTTCTTTTCTTTTTCTTGCAGATCTCAACCATTTTGCTCAATTCTCCTTTAAAGGTCACCAACACATCACCCCCCTCTGCCAAAAAAAAGAAAATTGTACCCCTGACCTGTTAAGCACATTTTTATCATTTCAGATCAATGTTTATTTTATGATCGCTCTGGACAATGGCAATCTAAAAATTAAACTTGTGGTCAGTTGAGTGTACTCACTCACTACATCAGTGGTTCGTGCTGTTTGATTTATGCCTTGTAAATTCAGCTGGACACTTTCTCCATGTTTGTTTTTCTGAGGATTGTTCTAGGTGCCCTTTGAATGGAGTCATATGTTTGAGCCATGTTTTTTTTTCTACCCCCCCCAACACACACTTGTGTATTCACCTGGAATGCACTGGAAGATAAGAATTACTGTACACATTATAGTGTAAAATAGAAGCCCACACAGTTTAAGATTTATGATATGGTGGTTCTTATATTGGTTGGTTGTTTTATTTCTGCTTAAAGGACAAAGTTGTTCAATCCAGGTTCCCATTCCCTCTGTAGAGTTCAGCACTGGCATGCATATTAAACCACAGTGTGTCCCCACTCTGCAAAGATCGGCCTGTATGATCAGATCCTTGATTAGATGAGATGGTTGGATGTCTTGGTTTGCTCTTGTTTAATATTAATATTAATGACGCCTTCCACCGCATCTCATGTTAAAGAGCAGTTCAATCAAAAGATTTGTAAGCAAAACTTTGGCTTTTAGTAACAATTTAATTGATGTCTTTGAAGTTCCTTGTATATATTTTTTTCTCCATCACCTTCCTAAGACCTGTTGTGTAAGAGACGTAAGTGAAGCCACACTGAGAGTAGTTACCCATGCAAAGCCGGCCTCAGTCAGACTGAACAGGGGCCTTGCATTCCCGCCAGGAGTTCCTGCTGGTTATTCATGTCCCGTGTCAGAGCCCCTGGGAGAGGAACTGGGGCCCGTCCGAGAGGCGTGCTGATAGAGTCGAAATGGCCCGCTTCGCTTTACTGACGGCTTTTCGCCTTTGAATTGCTGGGAATTACGGGGTTTTGATCAGGGCCGTGCGACCGCTGAGTACCAGGCTCCCGGCAACAATGAGGGGGGCTTTGTTGCTAAGGGAGAGAATCCTTAGCGCTGGGGAGAGACGGTTCAGTCATCCTGTGTGACAGCTTCAGACAAGAGCTGGTAAAAATAAATACGTAAATAAAACAATGCATACAAACACATTTGGTTGAGTTTTTTCTACCAAAAAGTAAACTAAGATGAAAAAATTGAAAAAAACATCTTGGTTTATTGTTGGCTTGATGTTGTCTTTGTGGATATAGTGAACCTGTATTTGCAGATTGTGGTCCATAGCTGTGTACCCTCTACAAAATAGCTTCCCAGGCTCTTTCCACCACTAGCCCTGTTTAAATATTGATATATTTAGCATAAACTGGCAGGAATTCCTGTGACGGCAGTAAGATTTATCCCTAAAATACTTCAAATTCCATTATTGTGTGACAAAGCGAAATTCTATGCCTGTATCCAGGTAGTTCCGTAGTGACCGCTACAAACTGACTGTTGAGTGTTTACACTCTATACCCCTAACTGACTAGATTGTTCAGTGTTTATGGTCTGTACCCAGAGCTACAGCCGGATTGTTCAGTTTTTTTACAGCCCGTGCCCACAACTACGGATGGTTTGTTCGGTGTTTACAGCCCAGCTGTCGTGGTGGTTAGCTAGAGGTTTGTAAACACGAAACAATTGTCCACAGCCACTTGTGCCAGAGGTGGGATGCGCCCTCCCCCCCCCTTTTGTTTCTGACTTGGCCTTGTGACACGCTAGAACCGTCACCTTGTGTATGTTTTTGGTCCAGCTCGTCGTCTTTGTGCGCCCCAAACCCCCCCATCCCCCTCCCCACCTCTCCCTGCAAGCGGTGGCGTTCTCACAAACATCATGTGACACCAAAGGTAACAATGATCGTCACACAAAAAAGCGGCCGCCGCGTTTGCCTGTCACGTTGAGCGTCTAGCCCCGCTTACTGGGTAAACAGTCTTTTTTTTTTTTCCTTTTTGTTTCTCCTGACCTGTTTGATTTGATTTATTCGCACCCCCCCCCACCCTTCCAGTCCAGCGCTGGATTGTACTAGCAGGTCTGTTTGAGGGCTCTGTGGCTCGCTGGTCGCTGTGTAATTGAAGTGTGTTTTTGAGTGTTCTTGTGTCTGGGAGATGCGCTTCTTTTTTTTTTCCCCCCCCCATCCCACATTCCCTCGCTTCAGTGCGTTTCGGAAGGGCCCCTGTTAGCTGCGCGCTGCCTGGTTTACCGCCACGGCTCCCGGCTCCCTCCTCGTTGTGGTTTGGAGGTTTGGATGAGCTGAGCTGTAGTTCTGCGCCGCTGTACAAGGAAGCGGCGGTGATCCTCCCTCCCACTTGGGTGCGATCACAGTTGGACTTGTGCAGCGTGCTAATTGGCTCGGTGGCCGCCTGCTGAGTGCATATGTCAGAGCCCCCCCCTTTGAGTGGGGGTGTCCAATGCAGGTTGTTTCCACTGAGGGAAATCTTCAGCGTTGCATTCCACAATACAGCTGGGACGCACACGGCCCGTGCGTCCATGAAGGAGTTGTCTGCCGTGATGACTTTTTTTGTCCTTTATTCACACGGTATGACAGCGGACATATGAAAATGATCTTTTGACCGTAAAAAGCGAGAAAAGGGCCTTTCGTGGTGGGGGAGGGGCGTAAACAAACACGCTGGGGACCCCCCCCCCCCCCCTTTCACAGACTCAGGAAGTGACCCGTCTTTTCCCACGGCGAGGTCGTCCCCTTTGTCACCGCTTGTTTAGAGAGCGGGAATGGAATTCTGTGTTGTATGACGCTCAGAAACCTATGTTGTGGCAGCTTTGCTAATGGTTCCAAGATGTTCGCAGGGTTCCGTGGATGTTCTGTGGAGCCCCGTGGTTCCTGACGTTCTTGTCTGTATTTGAAGCACACCAAAGGCACCCACAAGCCACTGCAAAAAAAAAAAAAAAAAAAACAGAGCTCTAATTCTTTCATTCTTCAACGGCTCCTTAATTCCCAACTTAAGGCCAGATTTACCTCAGACCTATTTTTTGTCCCCTTATCAGTTTAGACTCTTAATTGTGTGCCAGTCAGGACCTGTGGTCAGCTGACTGGAGTTTTCCTGCACAAAGGCTTCATTATAAATTGCAGAGGGGAAGGGGGTGGGGGGGCGTTTGGGAGCTCACTCCTGTTCCAAGGTGAGAGACGAGCCGATTGTTTAGATTCGGGCTCTCCTCTTCGGTCATTAGGGAATGGAAATGAACAGAGCGCTCACTTCCTGTTTGAAAACAGCCCGGTGTCCCGCAGTGCTGATTGGATCGTCTTCACCGGCCAATGGGAAAAATGCACCCAATGCCGTTCAAAAAAGCAGGCGGAGCTGCAGACTGCTTTTTTTGCTTCTCTGTTTGAAAGGCTGTTTTGGGGCAAAAGCCTCTAAAAATGTTGTGACGTTGCATGAAATTCCTGTCCAGTCCACCCCTCGATTACCAATATGAAGGCTGTTTTTGATCCCGGAGGGTTGCACTGATTGTTGGAGTGCTGTTAGCCTGTGTCACAGGTGGAGATGACTCCCATTTACGTGCATTCAGAAAGACAGCAGGCAGTTTCCAGTGCACTGTCACTTCAGTTTCATGCTCATTGTCTGTGAGTTTGTTTTGTTTAACTCACGCCTCCACTTTCACTGTTTGTTTGTGTATTTCATATTCCCTTCTTATCTGCACATTGGTTGTTGTAGTATAGAATGAGCTGGGGTTGATACCGTAGAAGCCATATCAGATAACTCTGTGCTTAAATATTTGGACATGGTGTTTATTGTCATTGATTTTTTGAAGGAAGTTCTGTTTTTGTACTCTGACGGTAACAGGTAGCGTGAAATCTGATCCTCATGGCCCCGTAAATATGCCTGCTTTTCATTTTTGGAATCCACTGAATGTTTAAAAAAAAAAACCCTTCTCCGTAGTGTTGAGCTGTTTGTGAAATCTATGGCCAGCTTTTGTGACTTTACCCCAGGAGATAAAACTATCAGAGCTGCTCCCTGTCCTGCTGCTTCCAGGTGGATCCTGAAACGCTGGAACTCACTTTGCTGCAACACGTTTAAGGGGGCAGTTGTGTTTTGTTTATTTCTTTAAAACTCTAGCTTTAGTGACACGATTTTTAAATAAAGCCGATTGGCGGCTTGACACGCTAGCCTCGTTAAACAGCCCCGTTAAACCTTGACCGAGCTTCGGTGCTGTTTATTTCCCCACACGCTGAGTTTGTAGGCGTAATCCCACAAAGTCTTGGTCCTCTGTCAAGATGAGCCCAGGGTATGTTTTCACAGCTGCGGTGTGCTGTTTGGATCTGAATAGCCTCTTCTCTGTAAGACTGCGTGTCCCGAACAGGTGGGTGCTGAAGATGACAGAATCAGAATGGATGTGGGTGGGTGTGGAGGTGTCCACAGCAGTGTGGAGACCATGTCCATTTGGCAGCAATGACAGTGTCAGCAGAACAGGGAGGCCTACCTGCATTTTCCCTATGACCCGAGAACTAAATGGCAACAGAACAGATGTTCCTCATTCACTGCGTGGCCGGCATTGAACTTGCGAGAAACCCCTTTTAGGGCCTATGAGGAAGGTGACATGCCGTGACATGTCCTACTGACAGTGACACAAGGTTCTCAGAAGAAAAGTTAAGTTATCCCTATGTTGTCTTTAAGTACAACATTTTCCCACTCGGTGGTTGTGAGTGAGCCTAGGAATCTTGGTTGGGGTGCTGCTTTACCAACAGACCAGTGGTCAGTAGTTATGCAACCGAGGTGATGTGTTGGGATCTTTGGACGTTGGACTGGCTTTCTGACTGGATGCAGACGGTCAGCCCCCCTCTGTCTGTGTGTATCAGTGACCTGGCACTGGCCAGTGGGCAGACAGTTATCACGGCAGATTGGGTGGGTGGGGGTGCAAAAAAACTGCTGGCTGCCCTCATGGTGCGGTTTCTGTTGATGTCGGGGAAATATCCTCATATTCGTTTGAATGGGGACGTCCTGGTGGCCCCTGGGACTTGATGAGTGGACACTTTGGCCAGTGGCGGTAGGTGACCCCCCCCCCCCCCCCCCCCCTCCTTTATACACTGTGTCCATCATGGGGCACAAGCTCATCTTTGTGTTGAGCAAGCTGTAACTGAAGGTGAATGAAACCAGATATTTTCCGAAGGCAACAATTTTTTTGTCCATGTAGAAATTCTGCTCATTAGTCATTTCACATAGAAGTGCTTACCTAAGCTAGTGTGGTACCCTTTCTCCCTGCAGCATAAGAAAAGTGATGTCTGGAACAGTGCCTGATCTCACTTACAATATCCCAGTAACTCATGGGGTTATGACCAGCCCCTAGGAGGCACTGTTGATGCCAAGGGAAGTTTCCCCAAGGGAACTTGTTTGGCGTAATCCCACCCCTCCACAGAAAGATGAAGCCAGTTTACGGGCCCCTCCTATAGCAGTAGGCTGACACTTTACCGACTCCTGGGACTACCTTTGCTCTTGAAATGTATACCTTCGTGTTGCAGTTATCGTGTCAGACACTAACAGTCAACCCTTAAGTGGCTGCAGTGTACTTCTGGTGTCAAATCGCAGACATTCCAGCTGACCTCGCGTTGGGACAGGTTAGTCTATTCCTGGTACAGAAGTGAAAAGAATATTTTGGGTGTGTCTGGCAGAAGGATGGCGGAGCAGCAGAACGTGAAGATCTGTTCGTGTTTAACATTTTATGCCGGGAGACGTTTGTCTTGAGGCTCATATTCAAGCTGCCATAGAGCTGTGCTGATCAGAGAAGGAAGGAAGCTACATCTGGTCACCCTGCTGCCTCAGAGCAAAAGTGCCCAGGGTGACAGGAAATCTGACACACTAGCTACTCAGTGCCTTCCAAACTTCCCCAGACTGTCTCTTTTCAGAGAATCTGACCCATTTTGACAGAACCTTTTTGTGGGTCGAGCCTTAAATTTTAATACTGTCTGGGTAGAATGACGTGTGAAGATTACTTTGACATCACAGCCTGCCATCTCGAACTTCCTCACAGTCTCCTTTGAGAGCTGAACTTATGAATATTGCTGACAGCGAATCAGATTTTGCTCTTCTGTTCCTGGCTGGATTACTTTGGTTTCTTTGCTTATTTAGTCAGATTGAACTGATCAGATTTGCATTCCCCAGGTACCTGTTAGAAGAGGAGTGCTGAGTGGAGGAATACGTGTTTCTGCTATATCTTGCTGTATCTTGCTTTATACGATTAACGGCTTCATTAATCAAAGCTAACCTTCGATTGAAAGCTTATGTTTCTAGTCACAAATGGTTGACCTTTTAACATTACATTATTGTCATTTAGTAGATGCTCTTATCCAGAGCAACTGACATGGGTTACACTTTTTTACCTTGTTGTCCATTTGGATATTTACTGAGGCAGTTTTGGTTTAAGTACCTTGCCAAGGGGTACAGCAGCGAGGAACTGAACCAGCAACCTTTTGTTTTTGAGCCCTGCTCCTTTCCACTATGCCACACTACTGCCCTATATTTTCCCCACAATGAGCCACCCAAAAGATGGAAAGGCCCATGCCACCAGAGACTTTGACTTGTCCTGCAGTCCTCTTCAGCGGTACACCCATGCCAAGCTGCTCGTTCCCTCTGTAATGAGCCTTGTTTACCTTCACAAAAGGCGTCACAGGGGCAGTGGAAACTAACGAGATGTACTCGCTGATCACATGGGCTTGGCCCTCTTATCAGATGAATGGAAAAAAAACGTGTCGCTAATCCTCGCTGGAAGCCAGGGCTACAAAGGATGTTTTTGGACTGAAACGGATTTGTCTCCTCTGTAGCTCACCAAGAGCCTTTTAAGAATATGTCAGCTGGAGAGGGGGGGTGCTAGACTCTACAAGGCGCTTTTGGAGTGAGCGTTGAATGTGTGCTGTTCTGGCATTCATTTTATTTCTGCCTTCTCATTGTTGTTTTCTCTGACGCCTTTATCATTTTCTTTCTTGATTCTCTGACACCTTTGCAACTTGTTTGTTGCTTAAGATTCCAGTAAAGACAGTCAATCTGGGCAGTTATCTCTATGACTAATTCACTCTGTGTGTATTTGGTCGAGAGTTGCTGCATTTACATCAGTCACTCTCTGTAATTGTGAGGTCAGCAGTGGGCTGTCATTTCCCTGTGTGTTCCGGCTGTATACTTGAATGTTTCATCGGCGTTGCTGAGATGGAGACTTTGTAGAGCGTCCTCCTGTCTTCCCAGACCTCGTGTGACTCATGCTTCCTCCAGGCACGCCTGGCTCGGCCGACTACCACCAGTTAGGCAGTCTCCCACAAAACCGATCAATAAGAAGCTTTGGCTGTTCTTTCCCAGCACTGATGTGGAGCAACGGGAGGCCGTCCTTTCCATAGAATCCCGCAGTCTTCCACATCTATCGTTTCAAATCCACCCAGAAATATGATTCACATTCGTTCTCAACACCAGTGAATATAATGCACTGCTGTATGTGTTTAACCCAGCAAAAAAAAAAAAATCTTTTGTTTGAGGCACATGAGGTGGCAATGAGGAAGTCTGTTTAAAAGAGCCAATCGATTAAAACGTCTGCTACATTAGCTACTGTGGAATGCCTGGATGAATAGGTGGTGTCTAGCAAACTTGCCGTACCTTGCAAATTACAGTTACAGGCAAATGAGGGAGGAATTCTGTTATCCTTCAGTAATCAGTTTTCTTTGTAGGATTGCAGTCGGGGCTCTTAATTTCTGTTTTAAATTTCATTGATCATGGAACTCCATTTGTGCACATAGTGAAATAATAATAATAATAATAATAATAATAATAATAATAATAATAATACAAAGGGGGAGGATTGAATTGTCAGAGGTTTAGCTCTTTGTGGCCTCCTTCTGTGTAGTCTTAAACAAAACTGGTCTTTAAATGTATGACTTGGCAGATCTTTTCTGTAAGAAATATTAAGGGTAGTCTGATAGCAGTGGTAGCTGCCTGTTAATTATGACGAATAATATCAGTAACTTTGTGAGAGTTATCTGCTAGATAGGCGTGTGGTGTCAGTAATGTTTTGTTTAGGCTACAAGGTTAGCCCCTTCTCTGTGACTTTTGCATCCCAGTACAGACTATACAAGTAATTTTCCCTAATTTACATTAAGAATGTTTTGTCAGGTTAACTTCAAGATTTTCACAAATAAACTATTTGCATATGGAAAGGTGAAATTGTGTTCCCGCTGAAAAACTTGCGTCCGGTGAAGATCTTACCCTGAGTGTAATGCTTGGCCATACAGGCGCGCTCAACCGCTGTTATTTCTGGGTGATGATGTTAAACTCGCATACACACATACACACACTCGCGTGTGTATGTAAGGCATGTTATTCAGTGGACATGACCATGTTTAATTATGGCTGTAATTTTTGCAATCAGTCTATAACTGGACTCCTGGCAGTGTTGCCGTAACCGTTCTCCTGGGGAATTTGGCAGAGCAGTGGCTATCTCCTCAACAGGTCAGTGTGAGCACGCTTGGGCCCAGGGCTCCAGTTTCGTGATGATTGTCACATACGTGTTGCTCCGTGGAAACAGGAAGGTGGACTGTGACATGCCTGCAAGTTTCATGCCACTGTTGAAAGAGTAGACCCTGGCAAGGAATATTACAGCCATGAGCAAGGAGCCTTCATGTCTTTGGACTTTTTTTTTTTTTTTTTTTTAATCTTTATCTTTCATGGCTCTTGGATCCAAGTCATCAGCCGGTTTTTTTGTTACTGTGCATGTAATGTGTGCCCTCCTGGAATGTTTTAGGCACGAACTTCACTGAAGAAGTAACAACAGTCACAACAGCAAAAATGAAATCAGTGTACAGGCAAGGGCAAGCAGGGCAAATTAATCATTCTCACTAAAGTCCAACACAATTCATCAGACAGTGTCTTAGGTTTGAAGAGGGTTAAAATGATTTTCTTTGTCTTTCAAGAGTAGTACTCTTGAAGCAAAAAAAAAAAAAAAAACATAAGTGTTCTGCTGGCTCCAGAATTTCTCAGAGGAGGAAAAAATGTGAACCCTTTCCTATAGCTTTTGTCTCTCTATCGGAACAGGGCGCATCTGCGGTAGTTTTGGCAGCGTTCCCATTATTGTGTGCTTCTGTATTGGGGGGCGTGTAGGCCTGCATGCTTCACCCTTACATGTGTGTTTACTTTATCAGCTGCGGTGTGACACAGGCCCTTCACACCGATACCTCTGCAGAGCCCGTGAGAAAGGCGGCATTAAACACACGTGGGCCCAAACGAACAACGGCAGGAGTGATCGCTCTGAGACCGGCCAGACATGGCTCCGGGAGAGTGCGTGGTGAGGGGAGGGGGGAGCTGGGGGGTGCATTCCTTCCCCTGATAGTATATATGCTGTACTGGGGGGCTCACAAAAGGGGTGTCTCCCTCCAGACAGAATTAGGCTGGGATCGGGTTACCTACAGCCAGGAACGGTGGCCTTTCCCGGCAGAGCTTGGTTTCCTCGGGAGTAATTTGGAGAGTCTTCAAAAAAAAAAAGGCGCCAGGGGCAGGTATTTTGAAATGCTTGTGTAACAGGAACTGCGCTCCAAAAAGGACGCCTTTTCCGAATGTGCCGCGTCCCCTCGCCCAGCTGTTTGGCGCACTGGTGCCAGATAAACAGATTACAGTAATCACGGCGGACTACAACGCGGCTCCGCACTGGCATGCCAGGACCATCGGTGGCATTATCCCTTCGTTTCCCTAGCAACATGCAGGCCATATTCCGATGCCCGTTGCACGTGGCAATAGAGCTGTCCGTCATCGTATGGTTCTTCTGTGGTGCAGCGCACTTCTCACTACACGACAAGAGGATGGTTATTATCTTATCAGTGTGAAGTCTGAATGCCTGGCCGTTGCAGCCCCCTGTATACTGCGTCTGAAGGGAGCGCCCTCTGGTGGCTGAGGACTTGCAGATCTATTCACAATATGTTCAGTACACGATCCGCAGTTTCATTATATCAGTTTGACAATGCTGCTTGAAATAAATGCAGAATATCTGAGGTGTGGGAATTACTGGGGTATACACTAGTGCTTAGTCGGTTTTAATTAAAGTTGGCGTACATAATTATTGTAAAACCTACAGTGTTGTGGGGAACCTAGTCTAAGCATGGAAGAGCCGAAGCTGAGCCCAGCTGAAGCTGACTTCTGGTGACATTAAATGCGAATGGCTTTGTCTCCCTGTACATTTTGAACCGAGGAGACAAGTAACCGCAATATTGCTGAGTCTCATCCAGAACGATTTACAAAGGTAAAGCAGCATTGCCTCGCGTGGGAATTGAACTGGCAACCTTTGGGTCGCAAGCCCTGCTTATCACTACACCACACGGTTCCCCTTGTGTATGAATGTAGGAGATTACTGCTTCTCGGAGATTCTGCACTGTCAGAGGTTTAACATACTAATTCCAACCTGAACCTTTAACAGGTTAAGAAGCCCTTAAGGGAGAATGCATGCAGTCTTGTTCTGGCATGCCTGTTTTCGAGGAATACAGTGAACATGCTGTCCTCTTTATTATTTTTTTTCCTGTATTCTCTGACATCATGTTCCCGCCCATATTCTGACATCATATACGTCTCTCCAGACCCGCGGCTCTCACTCGGTGATTTATTTAGGAGGGTCGAGCCGGAGGTTCAGTGCAACGGTGCGATGATGAAGTACCATGTCCAAGGACGCTGGAGATGCTGGTGGCCTGTAACTCCACGCACGCGGTGTGCGTCATGACAGCGTCCGCCTGGGCGGTGCAGTCCTACCGGGGAACCGCGCTCCACACCTGAATGCAGAGTGATTCATTCTACTGAGCTTGTGACCTGAAGGTTGTGGGTTCGATTCCGATTCTCAGATGAGGGGGGGCTGCTGCTGTCATACTGGAAGCAGGTCCTGGGGCTGAATCGCTTCAGTACCTATCCAGCTGTATAAATGGGTAATATATAAACTGCAGTTATGTAAGCCACCTTAGGCAGGGGTGTCTGCTAAGCAAATAGCACTGAAGCTACTGCCTGTCACACCCTCTGGGTGCATTCCAACTGCGCCAGCTTGCTAGTGTCATAACTGCAGTTTGTGAAGAAAGTGGGGACGCCAGGGAGCAATGCTAAAGGCAAGAACTGCGTATGAACAGTGAGTCACTTGATATAATCAACCAGTCGGTGGGTGAAAAAAAAAAAAGGATAAATATAGAAACACATGCCCATTGGCAAACGCACAGCGCTGTATTAGGTCAGAAACGGCGTGTTGCTCGGGGGATAGGGGGGAAATTCAGCTGGCACCTGTTCTGTTTGGACATCAGCTATGCTTCGTTAAAGGGAGCAGGCAATTAGGCTATCCGCTCGGAATCAGAGTCACTGCGCACTGAGGATGTGGCTTTTCCGGTATGTGGCACTGCGGTGTTGTGCTGGCATCTCGCTGTGTTTGCACAGTAAGAGAAGAACATTTCCAGGTGCGGATGAGATGCTTCCTTCCTTACACGGCTGCCGTGACCACACCTGTTAATACAAGTGACTGTCTCATGGAATGATATCTAATGAGGGGGCAGCTGGCTGATCCCAGTACAGCTGGCACTGACTTTAATGAAGCTCCCATGAACACATGTAGCACAGTGTCCTTGATGATGAACCGCAGAGAGAAGGCCTGCAGCTCTGTGGCGCTACAGTTACTGAAAGTCAGGGTCTAGGACATGTACATCATCACATCAGATTGGACAAACAAGAATATTGATGGGAAACGTATAGGCTAAATATCGATTTTTTTTTTTTTTTTTTTTTTTTGACATTGTACTGAGAGTTTCGATTTTTGAGCTATTTCAGTACATATGGCTGTAGGGAAGAGGTGAGCAGTTTTTATTTTATAATATTTTATAATATTTTTGTAAGCAAATTTTCGTGTCCCATGGCCAAATATTTACATAACTGGAGCCGTCCCAGTATTTGTCTAGCTTAAATACAGTAGGGAGTACTACATGTACTTTTAATAAAAAAACTGCAAGTCTGATTTATTGTTTTTTGCTTTATAAATAGAGTGGTGCATCTCGTGTGCTTTGAAGACAATCCTTCGCGCTCGGCCCGTTTCCTTGCCCCATTGTGTGGCTGCTGTGACTCGGAGCTCCCGGCCTCGGTGTGCTGGCGTTTGCGTCCGCTCGTTTGACAGGATGTCCCGGGAGGAAGGCTGACATCATTTGAAATCAATGCCTGTTAAAAGCCGATGGTGCGGCGCTCCATTAATTCAGGGAAGTGAGGGCCCGGTTCACCAGAGGAAGGGCCTCATCTCTGTCCCTGTAGAGCGTAACCCCCCTGCCTTCCAGCTTCCCCCTCTCTGACTGAGGCAACAGGGGTGGCGGCGCAGCATAGTGGTAAGGAGCAGGGCTCGTTACCAAATGGTTGCTACTTTGATTGCTGGGACACTGCTGCCATACCCCTGGGGAAAGTACCTCACCCACGGTTGCCTAAGTAAATATCCAGCTGTATAAATGGATAACATGTAAAAAAAAAAAAAAGTCGCCCTGTACAGGAGTGTCTGCTAAATCACAGTAATGTAATGTGATGAGGCTCTGTTCGGAGAGGGGGGCTTGCTCGATGCAGTGCTCTTCCCTGACGGGAGATAATGAAGCCGAACCTGTCTGACCGGTAGCAGGCTGGGGAACATCCCGCGGGCGGCTGAGTGGCGAGGCGTGGAGAGCCGAGGCCGACGGTGTCGGGATGGAAGAGAAGCCTCCGCACCCTCCCCCGCAGCGCTGAGCTCTCCCAGCTGAGAGGGAGCACGTGGAAGCGGTGCACCTTGGGCCTGTCCCCGATGCACAGGAGGAATCTTTCTTTCAGGATTGCTGCTTTTCCTTTCAAGGTGTTTTTCAATTTCCTTTTCTGTAGTATTCGCTCTCTTTCTCTCTTTGTCTTGCCTTAGCTTTTTTTTCCCGAGCTGTTTTTCTGAGAGATCAGTATGGTCTCAATGGGTTTGTCTGTGGCAAGCACCCAGGGCTCCTGGATGTTGAGGTGTAGAATTTCATGAGCTCTGATTGGCTAATTCTTGCCCGTCAAGCCTCTCTCTGCTAGGATTCAGATTCACCCGTAGTTGACATGTAGAAAAAATGTTATTACATAACTCTGTTTGTGTGATAAAAATCAGTACTTTTTACTGATGATATATGATATTGAATAATTCACATAATATGTCATATATTTTTTTAAAATTAGAATGTTATTACTGCCCACTGACAACAAAAATGTCTAGTTGTTTTTTAAAAGTCTAATGCTAAACCATTCATAGTAAGTACAATAAGCCTTTCATTATAATTAAGTAGCTTTTATTATCCCCATCTTTATTGTACCATTAAGTTTTTTTATTTAATCATCCATTGGCCCAAGCAGTGGGTCTCTTGTACCCTCTTATGCCTCTCTGGCTGATGAGTATAAAAGGAGGCATGCTATTGGTTTTTGTGAGCGCCCAGCTCGAGGCAGTGTGACCCCCCAGGCCCAGGTGTTGACGGCTCTGAGGGCCTCGGACAATGCGCCCATTTTCTGGGCCGCCCGCCCCGCCCCCTCGATGGCCCAGTGTCCCTGACACGGCGAGGATCCCGGCGATGCTATCTCGTCGCCGTGGGACGCGGGATAGGAGCAGCCACTGACAGACGGCACAGCCGACGGCCCCCGTCACACGCCGGGGTACATGCTAGAGGCGCCACGCTGTTCTGTAATTCATAATTCTGTAATTCACAGAGCCATTGTCAGAGAAGCGCACCTCTGTAATGGCAGACCTGTTCTCTGTGTCCTCTGTCGCATGGGGCAGGCCGCTAGGCCGTCCTGCGTCCCAGATACAGGCCTCCCCCTGTTTGACGTAAAGGCTCGCGAGTTCCGCCGGATGGCCCTTATCAAGATCCCCCCCCAAAAATGATCGCTGATCCGTCTGTACGTCCGTCTCGTCTCACATCTCAGAAAGCTAAGCGCGGGAGTGAAACATTTGTTGCATTACTTGTTTGACTCTCTGGAATTTCCTGTCAGAATCCTCTCAGGATCAGATAAGACCGGGCGCCGTTCGTGTGCATTAGGGCTGAGTTCCTATCCAAGCAGCGTGGCGTCAGGAGGGGATGGCTCTCCTCAGGAAGAGGTGTGGAAGAGCAGGAGCTCTCTGCGGGCCTGTGGAAGGGCGTTCTGTCCACTCCACTGCCAGACCCGCATCCTGTGTATGACATCACAATCCAGTCATGCATGTGTGACATCACAAGTCACTCCAAAGGCGTGTGTGACATGAGCTGCCCAAGGGCATGTATGATGTCATGCACTGGTTAGAGGAAGGAAAAAATTATCCATGTGATAATGTGAAATCTGTAATTCTATAATCTGAATCCACGTAGGAGCATGTGAGAACCCCAAAGGAAAAATAACTCTTCTTGTGTTCATTAATCATTTATATTACAGACCTTCCTGTCTGAACACACATCCCTTGCACTGAGCCGTCAGCATTTACTGCACACAAACAGGAGCAATGTTCTGGGCTGTGTTGTGAAACGGTAAATGATCTCACATTGGAAAATATTTGAGGAAAAACAAAAAAAAAATTATCTTGATGGCATAAGCCACTTAATACTAATAGAGACAAGGTTCAGGGGATTATGGATTTATTTATTCAAATCTTTTTTTTTTCTAAAAACCCCTTTGAGTTTGACTGTAAGCTGGGCAGCGGTTTCTGGCCAGATGCAGTGTATAGTTGTTGGAGCCCTGTTCCTCCTGGTGTTGAGATGTGTGTCTCTGACTGGCTCCCGGGCACTCGGAGGGGGGGGGGGTGTTGGAGGCTCTGCCTGGGAGAGCTAGCAGGACGGGGCAGACGCACAAGGGCTCTGCTTCTATCAGCCTGTAGATCTGTAACGTGACCCGGCCTACCTGGCAGCGCCGAGCCGGGTCAGGGATCGGTACCGCACCCTCTCAGGGTCGTCCATACATTCAATAACCTCCCCGCGTGTCAACACCCTGTAATGCACGCCCAGGGGACGCTGCCGAGGCCGGACTCATTTTACAGCAAGGTTGAGGCGGGGCTCGGAGCAGCGCGGCCGAGAACAACACCGCCGTTGTGGGGCCCCACCTCCTCTCGCCAGGGCTGATTGTTATCTCCCCTGATCTGAAGCAGAGGGTACAGGGGAAGGAGGCCGACCGATGGGGCGTGGATTGTCACTTGGGCGAGGCGTCACCCCGCTGGGTTTTTAAAGCCGGGGATTTTAAAGCCGCAACACAGGAAGACGTGTCCATATTGGAGCGTGCGTTCTGACTTCCTGTTCTGCCCGTATATATCTGACCTTCACGGTGCCCTGTCCCGCCCCTCATTTCAGGGCCGGACGTGGTAAACCTGTGAGGGAGAGAGGAGAGGGGAAGGCGGTGGGAGGGGGAGTTCTCCGACGCCTCATGGCATCCCTGGGAGTGTCCATGGCAACGGGTTGAACGGGCGAGGGAGTCAGGGGAGACCAGCGGGGGGCGGTCACCCGCGTCATGGCATTGTCTGGACACAGGAGGGATGCTTCCTGTGTTTGACCTTCGCTCACAGATACAAGGACAGATAACTGTGTGTGTGTGTGTGTGTGTGCGCGAGAAGTCTGGTTTTTAGAACCATTTTATTGTAGGACATACTCCCAGTCTTTGGGGTTTTGTTTCACCCACTTAGTTTTCGAACTTTAACGTTTGAACTTAACCCTTCCTATGCAAATGTACACAGCCCAAGACATACAATATTGACATCACAGTTGGCTCCAAAGAACCTGTGTCACGAGTCGCTAGCACTCGTGTTACAGGTTGTTAATGCCTGTGCTGGATATCGCAAACACCTGTGTCAAGGGTTCCCACCGCTTGTGTTCGGGGTCATTAACGCCCGTGTCCAGGGTCGTTGATAGCTTTGTTGGAGATCTCTAATGGCCGTGTCAGGTTGCTAACAGTTCTGTTTTTCTTTTTCTTCCCCAGGAGCCCTTTGAGGACGGCTTCGCCAATGGGGAAGAGCTCACCCCCGCAGAGGAGGCGGCGGCCAAAGAGGCGGCGGAGTCGAAGGGCGTGGTCAAGTTTGGGTGGATTAAAGGTGTCCTGGTGAGTGTCACACCCCCTCTGCAAAACCACACCAAACCGCTTCATTAAGGGGTCGTATAAAACTGAGCCGGTGTAGTTCCATTTCCGTTTTAGATTGACATAACGATGTAATGAGGGCCATGAGCTCTCTGCAAACTAAGCTGCCCTCACTTTTAACTTTTTGAGACTCCACCAATCCCTCAATCTACAAATCTCTTCTCGGCAAATTTTTAGCGCTGAAAACGACCAAAAGGGAGCACAAGAACAACTACACTTTGTTGGATCTATGAGATGCCTACAAAAAATAAACACTGCACTTCAGGGAGCAAGTTAAGGCTCTTTGCCAAGAAGACCCCTGTTGACATCAAGACTTTTTTTGGTCCCATTAATTGGCATATTTTTATTGTGAGAACATCTCTCAAGATGCCCTCTCGAGCTGATGTTTTTAATGGCAATGCACTTTCTTAGGCATTATCATTTATATTAACTCCTTCCATTAACTGTCCTTAGTACACACTTTTAACATGCCGTAAAAGCAAGCAAGGCCAAATTATTGCTTGTGCGCATTAAGTGGGCCCCCAGGGAAACGGTAAAATCAATTGGAATCCCAAAAATAGGCTTTTTTTTTTTTTTTTTGAAATGCAAGGCCGTGCTTGGAGGTTTATTCATAAAGGAAAACTCTCCAGCATCATCTTTCTCAAGTGCGTAACTTTAATAACCAACTTCATCATCTGTGAGCCCTGTCCGGACAGCAGAGGGCTCGGTGTTTGACTGTTGGCAGATCCGTTGGACAGCCTTGCTCTTCTCCCGCAGCGTAGACCGTGCATGTGCTGCCGCGGGGTTGTGGTGTGCTGTGCCGCCGTACCCTGCGTGACATCTGTCTACTGTCACTGTTAGCATTGCGCTTCCCCCGCGGATTGGCTCTCGGCCGCCCACTCGCGCGATACGGTGAGGACTCACATGAGCACGTCACTGAACGAGCCGCGTGGCCCTCGCTCAGGGGTTTTTTTTTTTTTGCGTTGATGATCGAACCCTGCCAGACAGGGCTCCATTCCATGCCGTGTCTCTCGCATCTGCAGTCAGAATATCGCGGCACTTCAGTTTTAGCCGATCGCAGTGCCGAACAATTCATTAATTTCTTTTTCTGTGTATTTGACATGCTGATTCCACTCTAACAGGCATTGAGAGCTATCCTCTGAAAACTTATTAATTAATCATTTAACACTCATGTCTAATCAGTGCTCAAAATGAATATAGTTTTCTTTAAGTATATGAGTATGAACCCCAGGGGAGGCTTTTAGTAGGGCACACCACGTCCGTGGTGCTTATGAGACTCAACGCTTGGTACATCCAACAGTTGTCTCTGCGTTTACCATATCACAGGCCTAGCATAGTCACCTGTAATGTTGCACAGAAATCAGGAAAGTCCATTACAAACTGACCCCCTTTGCTGTAGCGTAAGGCATGTCTTTTTTTTTTTTTTGAGGAAGTGCTTATTTGTTTGAAAGTTGAGGATTTTTATAGACTGCATTACCCTTTCCCCCCAAGTCCATTTGTTTCAAAGGCCACCTGTGTGTTGTGCTTCTCATCACCCACACTGTATTTTGACAAGCGCAGCCTTTCTCTTCCTTTCCCCCTGCATCATTGTCATCTAAGATTTGGCATGTCTGGTGTTTAAATGGAAATATAACCTTTTGCAAGACACGCTGTTCACATTTCCACACTGTACTTTTTTTTTTTAACGGAAAGTGAACAGTTATATTTTTGTCTTTCAAAATATATGAGAATAACATGCTGTTAAATATTGAGTGGGAGGAGGTTAACAGCATGCCTTATCCCTAACACCGAATCCCATGTGATAACATGTAAAAACTGTAGATAATATAACAGATAAATAACTGTAGACTGTTTGCCAAAAAATGTTGAGTCGAGCCCTGAAATGAGTCCCTTGAGATTGAACTAATGATGAATCAGTTTGTCAGCTCCTTTCCTTAGATATTAATCTCTCATTTTCTTTGCCACTGCCAGTTTAATTTTTCAGACAAAGACAAACTAATTTACTCGCCTTCTAAGACGATCTCACATGTCAATGGCAGGCTACAATTTAGTTGCCACGGTTTTGCATTGATGGGCTCGAGGCTCTGAAAATAGAAGAGCCTTCATTTTGTTAGTAGCGGTCCGCAATGGAATCAAGGAAGCATCCTCCTTTAATCTTGAAATCTCAAGTTGACGATCATTCCGAAGGAACCTAATTTGCCCTCATTTTGGTTCAAAGAGGTGGATCCCTTTGTTACCAAAGCAACCCGGGCAACATACGAATGTGCTGTACTAAAGAAAATGCTCTCTCTCTCTCTCTCTCTCTCTCTCTCTCTCTGGCTCTGATTCAGTCCACTCAACCTCGAGAAACATTAAGCAAATGCCTCCATTTTTTGCTTACATGAACCTTAAGAGAAAACCTAATTTGATTGTCCTCTGGGTCTTGCATTTGCGATGTATGAGTTGAACGCTGCTTACATTTCAACACCTGCATTTAACTGGTAATATTTATGATAATAGTCAGGTACATTCACTGTTTCCATAGCAATTGCAGAGGGCTTGACTCCTGGATTCCTTTGTCTTTACATCCATTTCAGAGCTGGAATTGCACAACTCTGCATGAAACAAAACCTCCAATGTTGTATCACACACAAGGAGCTTCCTGTAGCTTGTATTTGTCAGATGACTGTTGCTTGCCCAAATGCCAGACTTCTGTTTGTGCTTTCATAATGTTGTAAAAGTTAGTGAGCGTGTGGGCCAAATCTCGGTAGAATGCAGCCTCTTGTCCTGGATGTTGGAGGCCTATCGGTGTTTCCATTGGAAGCCTTGTACCGATGAATGAATGAATCTGGTGCGCTTAACCCATGTCCCACCCCGCTTTCCTGCACAGGTACGCTGCATGCTCAACATCTGGGGTGTGATGCTCTTCATCCGCATGTCCTGGATCGTGGGCCAGGCCGGCATCGGTAAGCGACCACCCCCTCCTCCCAGAACCCACCCCACCCCCTCCCCAGGACCTGGGGTCATTTCACGGCTCTGCGCAAATTACTGTTTCAATTCTCAGCTCGCCCTCCGCCCACCGCCACTTACCGCGCAGGTGCAAAGTGCCGAAGCAGAACAGTGCAGACAGCCAGCTGTCAGGCACGGGCCTCTTCTCTTCAGTCGTTGTGACTGTTCGCGTGCCCCTCCGGAATGTCTTATTAGGAGGAGAAAATGAATCCCATTGCCGGTAGATTAGTTGCAGCTTGGTAGTAAGTCGATACCATTATTGCGATCTTGTAAACAGATATTCTCTCCTTGTAGCACCCACACATGAGGTGTTTATAGTGAATGGATTAGCTTTTTTTGTGGATGCAATATAAGAACCCAGGAGCACGCAGAGTTTTGTTACAAGAACAGGTCATTCAGCCCAGTTAGGCTTGTCGTTCTGACTCTTATCAGGAGTGCATCCAGAACTGTGTCAAGCTTACTTCCTAGATAAATCACCATGAGTTTTGGGGAACTGTGGACAGATCCTCTGGTTAATTTCATCTTTAATTATAGTTATTTTTTTTCCTTTTCACAGCTCTCTCCTGTGTGATCATTCTCATGGCCACGGTTGTGACGACCATCACCGGCCTCTCCACCTCAGCGATAGCAACCAATGGATTTGTACGAGGAGGTGTGTACAGTGATGTTCACGTTACTGTGTAACAGTATCTGTGTCCTAACTCATCTAGCCACCTAATTAATATGCCATAAAGCTTCTTGTGGGGTTTTTTCATGAGTCATTTTATGGGGTGGGGGGGGGGGGGGGGGGGGGTTTGGGAATGCATCTTGTCCCAAAATAACCTAATGAATAGGGGCCAGCATCACGCATCTGAATTCACCATCTAAATTCAGCTCTTCCACCATGAGACCAGATGGAAAAGCTTGAGCCTTTCTCAGTTTACCATTCTGAGTGTGAACAGACCTAAAAATAGCAGAGAGAAATGTCTTAGCATATGAGAATATGTATAGAAACGATTAAAAAAATTCAGATATGTTACAACTGGAAAACATCAGAATGCTATCTGAAATACAACACTGATGTGGCATGGACCTGCACAGGCGCAAGTTGGCTTCGTTTTTGTGAACCTGTTTAACCAGCAGGTTCGGCATATTCCACGTCGTGTGTGGACATAATCGCCCGCCTACAGTCTGACAGGGTGTAGGCAGTGCCTAGAATAGGGCTGTAGCCTCGCAAAAGGAAGCTGCAGTGGCTTTTACCCCCAACAGGAAGTTCGCTTCACCGCACTTGACACTAACAGCTGTGTGCGGTTGCGTAAGCACTCCGCATTCCGTTCATTAATGCCTTCCCAGATCCAGGTAATTTACGCCACTTAGGTAGATGATGAACGTTTATCAATTCCCTGTGTGCTCTAAGTGTTAAAACTCATTAGCGGCTGGCACAATGGTATTGATCATATAGTACATTTGTGGAGGGAACGAGAAGGGAGAGAACTGCTTTTCTGTAAATGAACAAATAAAAGATTTGAATTCATCTTTAAGCATAAGCAGAGGAAGGTCAAATTAACTTCCTATCCTTCCGCTCAGTGGTGTTTCCTTAACTCAGAGAAACAAAATTAAGACAGTCTGACCACTTTCTCTCATATAAGCAATGTTCATCTCTACAAGTGCCAGACTTAGTGTTATCCATGGAACAAAAAAATGACCTGGCTTCAGCACAGGTTTTGTCAAAGAAAAGGACCAGGCTTTCAGTTTGAAAACCTCCTCAGTCATGTTTAAAGTTCTCCCCGCTGTATGGGAATTCTGGAAGGTGCATATGAGGCTAGAACCGGTTTCGCCTGGAAGCCTGAGGTCAACTTACGCCTAGAAGATAATGGAACCCCTGGAGAAAGTGGTAGATCATTCAAGGGAACGTTTCGCCCTTTTCAGATCTTAAATCTGTGCGGTTCATTTAGAAGCAGACAACATTTGATTAATCCCTCTTACTTAATTTGAAAAGCCCACTGAGGAATTTCAGGGTTTCTGGCCTGGATTTTTCACCTAACCTCCAAAAGCAGGGAGTTTTAATTAACTCTCCCCTCCACAACCTGTCATCACCCTCTTTCTTTAATCTCTGTGCCCAGAGGAAGGCCAGGGTCTAATAAAAGAGGGAGCTCTGGACAGAAGAAGCAGTGTCCTTTGCGAGACGAGTGAAGGACTGTAACTTCTGACTGTTTCCTGAGCTCTGATTGTGTGCTTGCTGCTTGTCCAGTCATGTACTTGGAGCGATAGGGTTAAAGGAAAAAAAACAACAAAAAAAAAACGAAGTCATTCATTCAAATCCTGAACGCGTCTTGGTGGCGAGGAATTGGCAGCCTGTTGACTTGTGTTTCTTGTGAAAAGTGTATTTCTTGTGAAAACACCAGTTGCTGAGGGGCCTTAGGTGAAGTCACTCTCCTTAGGCACTTGCCGCGCCTCCAGAAACCTGTTCCCGATCGCAGCCACCCGTTTGATTTGATCAGACAGCGCGTTGAGGGCGAGGCATTTAATTAGGGGACAGAGCGTTCTGCCTCCGTCACCTGTGGGTGAAACCTGAGAGCCTGGCGAGTCAGATCACGATGCGGCCATCGGTGCGGGTCATGGGAAGGTCACCACGGCGACAGCACACCTCTCTCTCCTCCCTTATGTCCTTCTTTTTTCCGGTCCAGGGAACGTGCCAGTGTATTAGTCTAATTAGCAGGCCTGAAACCTGTCTGTTGGTTTCTTTTAATAGGAAAATATTCTGCAAGCTGTTGCTGACTTAATCAGGTCTGTGTTTTTGAGTAACGCAGTGGCGAGGTGGACTACATTTGAACCCCCCAATAATTTTCAACACAAACAATAATGAATGAAAACCCTAGATAAACATCATTGACGAAATATTTCATATCAGGGGTGTGCTGTGTACACCCCAAAAGCCAAACAATGGTCCCAACACTGCTCTCTTCATGCCGTTGTTGCTGTTATTATCGTGTTGTGTTTGTTTTTTTTTTTGTTCTCGGCACCGCTTACCTGACCTTGACACCTTGACCTATTGTGCCTCCATAATAAGTCTCCCGTTGGTGATGGAATGCTGCACAATCCTAATTTATGTTAGGATAGCAACCATCCAAAGTTTTTACACTGGCCTGTCAGAAATTGTTCGCATCGTCGCCTAGGTCTCAGGTCTTTTATTGGGTCCCAGCGTGCCCCCGGTGTCGCCGAAACCTGGCTACCTGCTTCCCGTGGCTTTGCAAGTGCTCGCGATTCGTCTGTTTGTTGCCACCTCCGAAGAAGCAGGTCGGCGTGTTCCTCTCACCTTTCGGTTCACCCTCAAACCTCAGATCTGAACCCTTCAAAGCAAACATCTACTCAATCTGCGCTAACCCAAGAATTTCAGCTT